>NC_041386.1:29291998-29408547 GCF_002162155.2 Triticum dicoccoides | reverse complement strand
GGGGGGTCGGCGGCGGCGGTGGAGCGGGGGAGGGTGCGGGGTGTGGGCGATGGCGGTGGTGGAGCGGGAGAGGGTGCGGTGGGTCGTCGACGGCGATGGAGCGGGGGAGGGTGCGGTGGGTCGTCGACGGCGGTGGAGTGGGGGAGGGTGTGGTGGGTCGTCGGCTTGAGGTGCGCCATTATAGTAGTTTTGCAAAAAAAATAGTGGTGGCGCAGTGCGCTGGTGGTGCGCCATTACTAGTTAAACTAGTAATGGCGCACTCTTCCCTGGTGCGCCATTAGTATTTTTGGAAAAGTAAAAAAAATTGTTACTAATGGCGCACCGTGTGTCTGGTGTGCCATTAGTGTCTACCACACTAATGGCGCACCAACTCATGGTGCGCCATTACTATATAGTAGTGGCACACCACATGTCCAGTGCGCCATTAGTGGCCATATCATCTATAGCCCTTTTCCTAGTAGTGAGAGGATGAATAGTAGTATCATGTGTTAAAAAACCCTAGATTTGTTTTTTTTTATTTGCACAACGCTCATTTCAACGTATTTCGTCATGAAAATTTACACATTTGCGCATTATGCCTTCATGTATGTCTATGTTTTTCTAAAAAAATTGCAGTGTAGAAATATGAATTTTCATGAATTTTGGATTTTGCATTCGGAGGCCTCCATGGTGCTCGGCCTCCAAAAGCAATTTCCGACGATTTTCGCTCTAAATTTTACCACTACTCAAGTGAAATTTGATATAAATGCATGCCATTCTGCATCATTTCCTTGATCTTTTGTTTTATTTATTTTCTAAACTCTTATGATTTATCTTTGGTGTTGCAAAGGTCTAAGGGCATCTTCACCATGAACCCTCGAACCGCCCACATCCCGTTCGGATTGATCAGGTTGGACACATTTTTTCATCCAATGCGATACCCCATCGGTTCACGGATCAGTCTAGATATCCGTTTTCTGTAAACCGGAGGCAAACCACGGGGCTTTGCGGGCGTCCGGACCGCTACCACGCACTCGTCCGATACCCCGGTTCCCTCTCCTGTGCGAAGTGTTTGTCGTGCATTCATGCCGGTCAGCGCCACTTCAGAGCGTCATCGCCTCATTCATGTTGGCCTAGAGCAAATGCAGCCTCTCACTGAAGCCGGTGTTGAACTGACTCGCTGTCCGAGAGTGCCGCTCACAACATGTCCCGGTCTTTGTGCATGCTCAATCCGGAGCGACGTGACCAGACGACTGTCTCCGCATTCAAACAGGTTGCAGACCTGGCCGCTTGTCAAGATTAAACAAGTGCGGCCGCCGAGAAACCCACTCCAGCGCCCGCATTCATACGGCCCGCCGCTTGGTCTGGCTGGCGCTCGCTATTTATACATGGTCAGGCCAGCATGGTGATACGTCTCCAACGTATCTATAATTTTTGATTGCTCCATGCTATAGTATCTACTGTTTTGGACATTATTGGGCTTTATTATCCACTTTTATATTATTTTTGGGACTAACCTATTAACTGGAGGCCCAGCCCAGAATTGTTGTTTTTTGCCTGTTTTAGGGTTTCAAAGAAAAGGAATATCAAACGGAATCCAAACGGAATGAAACCTTTAGGAACGTGATTTTCTCACCGAATACAACTCAGGAGACTTGGACCCTACGTCAAGCCAATTAGCAGGAGGCCACGAGGTAGGGGGCGCGCCTGCCCCCCTGGCGCGCCCTCCACCCTCGTGGGCCCCCTGTTGCTCCACCGACGTACTTCTTCCTCCTATATATATCCACGTACCCCCAAATGATCAGAGACGGAGCCAAAAACCTAATTCCACCGCCGCAACTTTCTGTATCCACAAGATCCCATCTTGGGGCCTGTTCCGGAGCTCCACCAGAGGGGGCATCAATCATGGAGGGCTTCTACATCATCATCCAAGCCCCTCCGATGAAGTGTGAGTAGTTTACTTCAGACCTACGGGTCCATAGTTAGTAGCTAGATGGCTTCTTCTCTCTTTTTGGATCTCAATACAATGTTCTCCCCCTCTCTCGTGGATATCTATTCGATGTCATCTTCTTTTTGCGGTGTGTTTGTTGAGACCGATGAATTGTGGGTTTATGATCAAGTCTATCTATGAATAATATTTGAATCTTCTCTGAATTCTTTTATGTATGATTGGTTATCTTTGCAAGTCTCTTTGAATTATCAGTTTGGTTTGGCCTACTAGATTGGTTGTTCTTGCCATGCATGGGAGAAGTGCTTAGCTTTGGGTTCAATCTTGCAGTGTCCTTTCCCAGTGACAGAAGGGGCAGCAAGGCACGTATTGTATCGTTGCCATCGAGGATAACAAGATGGGGTTTTTATCATATTGCATGAAACTATCCCTCTACATCATGTCATCTTGCTTAAGGCGTTACTCTGTTTTTAACTTAATACTCTAGATGCATGCTGCATAGCGGTTGATGAGTGGAGTAATAGTAGTAGATGCAGGCAGGAGTCGGTCTACTTGTCTCGGACGTGATGCCTATATACATGATCATACCTAGATATTCTCATAACTATGCTCAATTCTGTCAATTGCTCAACAGTAATTTGTTCACCCATCGTAGAATACTTATGCTCTTGAGAGAAGCCACTAGTGAAACCTATGGCCCCCGGGTCTCTTTCTCATCATATCAATCTCCATCACTTTATTATTGCTTTGCTTTTACTTTTCACTTTGCATCTCTATACCAAAATACCAAAATATTATTTATCATCTCTATCAGATCTCACTTTCGTAAGTGACCGTGAAGGGATTGGCAACCCCTAAGCGCGTTGGTTGCGTTGAGCTATTGTTTTTGTGTAGGTACAAGGGACTCGTGCGTAGCCTCCTACTGGATTGATACCTTGGTTCTCAAAAACTGAGGGAAATACTTACGCTACTTTGCTGCTTCATCCTCTCCTCTTCGGGGAAATCCAACACAGTGCTCAAGAGGTAGCAAGAAGAATTTCTGGCGTCGTTGCCGGGGAGTCTGCGCAAAAGTCAACATACCAAGTACCCATCACAATCCATATCTCCCTCATTACATTATTTGCCATTTGCCTCTCGTTTTCCTCTCCCCCTAATTCACCCTTGCCGTTTTATTCGCCCTCTCTCTCTATCCTCCCTCTCTTTCTCTAATTGCCTCTTTTTTCCGTTTGCCTTTTTGTTTGCTTGTGTGTTAGTTTGCTTGTTTGTCGCGATGGCTCTTCCTAGATTCGGTGATCTTCACCTTAAAAGGTTAGAGGAGATCGAAAACAACATTAGGAAGTTTATGGTTTTGCAATTTGAGCATAATAATTTCTTTAGAAATGAGCTTAAGGAACGGAAAGGTTTTATGAGTTATATGAATAAATAGCTCGATGATATGTCTAAAGAATTTGATGGTATAAGATCCCAAATTGCTCGTCTTGAAAAATTAACTGCTGAAATTTTGGATATGCAAGGTACCTTAGTCAATAAGATGGCCGCTAAACCAGATTCCTATGAAAATAATGATGAAGATCTAAAATTTATTGATGTGTCCCCTATTAAATCTTTGTTTTGCAATATGAATCTTGATAATGATGGGACTGAATATGATCCACCTTTACCTAGAAGGCGTTCTAAGAATTCTGAATCTTTTGATCTTGATGCTAAATTTGATAAAAGTGGGATTGAAGAAATTAAAACCCTAGATGTTGCTAAACCCACTATTATGGATTTCAAGAAATTTAACTATGAAAATTGCTCTTTGATTGATTGTATTTCCTTGTTGCAATCCGTGCTAAATTCTCCTCACGCTTATAGTCGAAATAAAGCGTTTACTAAACATATTGTTGATGCCTTGATGCAATCTTATGAAGAAAAACTTGAATTGGAAGATTCTATCCCTAGAAAACTTTATGATGAGTGGGAACCAACTATTAAAATTAAAATTAAAGATTATGAGTTTTATGCTTTGTGTGAGTTGGGTGCTAGTGTCTCTACTATTCCCAAAACTTTGTGTGATTTGCTAGATTTCCGTGATTTTGATGATTGCTCTCTAAACTTGCATCTTGCGGATTCCACTATTAAGAAACCTATGGGAAGAATTAATGATGTTATTATTGTTGCAAATAGGAATTATGTGCCTGTAGATTTTATCGTTCTTGATATAGATTGCAATCTTTCTTGCCCTATTATTCTCGGTAGACCTTTCCTTAGAACGGTTGGTGCAATTATTGATATGAAGGAAGGGAATATTAGATTTCAATTTCCATTAAAAAAGGGCATGGAACACTTCCCTAGAAAGAAAATAAAATTACCATATGAATCTATCATCAGAGCCACTTATGGATTGCCTACCAAAGATGGCAATACCTAGATCTATTCTTACTTGTTATGCCTAGCTAGGGGCGTTAAACGATAGCGCTTGTTGGGAGGCAACCCAATTTTATTTTTATTCCTTGATTTTTGTTCCTCTTTAGTAATAAATAAATTATTTAGCCTCTGTTTTGGTTGTGTTTTTTGTGTTTAATTAGTGTTTGTGCCAAGTAGAACCGTTGGGAAGACTTGGGGAAAGTCTTGTTGAACTTGCTGTAAAAAACAGAAACTTTAGCGCTCACGAGAACTGCTGTCATTTTTATTTGGAAAGTTCTATTTAGTTAATTATTTTTACAAATGATTAATATATAAATTCCTCACGTCTAGAAATTTATTTTAGAAGTTTTGGGGTTACAGATCTTGCGCTAGCTACAGATTACTACAGACTGTTCTGTTTTTGACAGATTCTGTTTTTCGTGTGTTGTTTCCTTATTTTAATGAATCTATGGCTAGTAAAATAGTTTATGAACCATAGAGAAGTTGGAATACAGTAGGTATAACACCCATATAAATAAATAATGAGTTTATTACAGTACCTTGAAGTGGTCTTTTGTTTTCTTTCGCTAACGTAGCTCACGAGATTTTCTACTTTAAGTTTTGTGTTGTGAAGTTTTCATGTTTTGGGTAAAGATTTGATGGATTATGGAACAAGGAGTGGCAAGAGCCTAAGCTTGGGGATGCCCATGGCACCCCCAAGATAATCTAAGGACACCTCAAAGCCAAAGCTTGGGGATGCCCCGGAAGGCATCCCCTCTTTCGTCTACTTCTATCGGTAACTTTACTTGGAGCTATATTTTTATTCACCACATGATATGTGTTTTGCTTGGAGCGTCTTTTATGATTTAAGTCTTTACTTATTAGTTTACCACAATCATCCTTGCTGTACATACCTTTTGAGAGAGCCATACATAATTTGGAATTTGATAGAATACTCTATGTGCTTCACTTATATCTTTTGAGTTATATAATTTTGCTCTAGTGCCTCACTTATATCTTTTAGAGCACGGTGGTGGATTTGTTTTATAGAAACTATTGATCTCTCATGCTTCACTTAGATTATTTTGATAGTCTTAATAGCATGGTAATTTGCTTAATAATAAATATGCTTGGTATTCAAGATTTGTAAAACTTTCTTTTGAGTACTGTCGGTGTCAAAACCGGCGGATCTCGGGTAGGGGGTCCCGAACTGTGCGTCTAAGGCGGATGGTAACAGGAGGCAGGGAACACGATGTTTTACCCAGGTTCGGGGCCTCTTGATGGAGGTAAAACCCTACGTCCTGCTTGATAATATTGATGATATGGGTAGTACAAGAGTAGATCTACCACGAGATCGGAGAGGCTAAACCCTAGAAGCTAGCCTATGGTATGATTGTATGTTGTCCTACGGACTAAAACCCTCCGGTTTATATAGACACCGGAAAGGGCTAGGGTTACACAAGGTCGGTTACAAAGGAGGAGATACACATATCCGTATTGCTCAGCTTGCCTTCCACGCCAAGTAGAGTCCTATCCGGACACGAGACGAAGTCTTCAATCTTGTATCTTCATAGTCCAACAGTCCGGCCAAAGGATATAATCCGGCTGTCCGGAGACCCCCTAATCCAGGACTCCCTCAGTAGCCCCTGAACCAGGCTTTTAATGACGATGAGTCCGGCGCGCAGTATTGTCTTCGGCATTGCAAGGCGGGTTCCTCCTCCGAATACACCACGGAAGAATTTGAATACAAGGATAGTGTCCGACCCTGCAAAATAAGTTCCACATACCACCGTACAGAGAATGATATTTCCACAAATCCAATTTGCTGACTTGTTTTGGCAACACGACATTATGCCATGGCCCGGTGATTATTCGAACCGTTTCCTTTAACTAGCCCCGCACATAATGCGAGGCAGTTTTTTGACACGTCTTGTCAAAGCAGAGATCGTGTCCCCTTATCACGGGATTCTCATCAATACGGGCGTGGGTAACCCAACCACGCCATCGATTACGACGCTTGGGGGATAAGCAAGTTTTACCAGGCTAGTGGGGACGCATAGTTTCGTCCGCCCATATAAAGGGATAAGGATTCACCTTTTCATCCACGCCTTCTTCCTCCTTTGCTCATCCATTTTCGCACACTCGAGCTCCAGCGCCCAAGTCCGCACTTCCCACCTCAACCCTCTCCAACCATGTCCGGAGCGGGAGGCAGGTGGATGGTCTCCTCCGTTACGGAGGGACACATCAAGAAGCTGAGGTGAGCCAGATACCTGTCCGACGACATCGCGCACCGGCTCCCAGATGAGGGGCAGCTTGATACGTCTCCAACGTATCTATAATTTTTGATTGCTCCATGCTACTTTATCTACTGTTTTGGACTATATTGGGCTTTATTTTCCACTTTTATATTATTTTTGGGACTAACCTATTAACCGGAGGCCCAGCCCAGAATTGCTGTTTTTTGCCTATTTCAGTATTTCGAGGAAACAGAATATCAAACGGAGTCCAAATGGAATGAAACCTTTGGGAACGTGATCTTCTCACCGAACGTGATCCAGGAGACTTGGACCCTACTCCAAGAAGTTTCCGGGGAGGTCACGAGGGTGGAGGGGCCCCCCCCCTGGGCGTGCCCCCCTGCCTCGTGGGCCCCTCGGAGCTCCACCGACGTGCTCCTTCCGCCTATATATCTCCATATACCCTAAAAACATCTGGGAGCAACATAGATCGGGAGTTCCGCCGCCAGAAGCCTTCGTAGCCACCGAAACTCAATCTAGACCCGTTCCGGCACCCTGCCGGAGGGGGCAATCCTTCTCTGGTGGCCATCTTCATCATCCCGGTGCTCTCCATGACGAGGAGGGAGTAGTTCTCCCTCGGGGCTGAGGGTATGTATCAGTAGCTATGTGTTTGATCTCTCTCTCTCTCGTGTTCTTGAGATGATACGATCTTGATGTATCGCGAGCTTTGCTATTATATTTGGATCCTATGATGTTTCTTCCCCCCTCTTCTCTCTTGTAATGAATTGAGTCTCCCCTTTGAAGTAATCTTATCGGATTGAGTCTTTAAATACTTGAGAACACTTGATGTATGTCTTGCCGTGGATATTTGTGGTGACAATGGGATACCACGTGCCACTTGATGTACGTTTTGGTGACCAACTTGCGGGTTTCATGACATTGGGAACCTATGCATAGGGGTTGGCACACGTTTTCGTCGTGATTCTCCGGTAGAAACTTTGGGGCACTCTTTGAGGTTCTTTGTGTTGGTTGAATAGATGAATTGAGATTGTGTGATGCATATCGTATAATCATGCCCACGGATACTTGAGGTGACATTGAAGTATCTAGGTGACATTAGGGTTTTGGTTGATTTGTATCTTAAGGTGTTATTCTAGTACGAACTCTAGGGCTGTTTGTGACACTTATAGGAATAGCCCAACGGATTGATTGGAAAGAATAACTTTGAGGTGGTTTCGTACCCTACCATAATCTCTTCGTTCGTTCTCCGCTATTAGTGACTTTGGAGTGACTCTTTGTTGCATGTTGAGGTATAATTTTATGATCCAATTATGTTAGTATTGTTGAGAGGACTTACACTAGTGAAAGTATGAACCCTAGGCCTTATTTCCTATCATTGCAATACCGTTTATGCTCACTTTTATCATTAGTTACCTTGCTGTTTTTATATTTTCAGATTACAAATACGTTTATCTACCATCCATATTGCACTTGTATCACCATCTCTTCGCCGAACTAGTGCACCTATACAATTTACCATTGTATTGGGTGTGTTGGGGACACAAGAGACTCTTTGTTATTTGGTTGCAGGGTTGCTTGAGAGAGACCATCTTCATCCTACGCCTCCTACGGATTGATAAACCTTAGGTCATCCACTTGAGGGAAATTTGCTACTGTCCTACAAACCTCTGCACTTGGAGGCCCAACAACGTCTACAAGAAGAAGGTTGTGTAGTAGACATCAAGCTCTTTTCTGGCGCCGTTGCCGGGGAGGTGAGTGCTTGAAGGTATATCTTTAGATCTTTCAATCGAGTCTTTTAGTTTCTTGTTTTATCACTAGTTTAGTTTATAAAAGAAAAATACAAAAAAATGGAATTGAGTTTGTCTCATACGCTTCACCTTTTTAATATCTTTCATGAGTATGATGGAAAGGATAATTGTGCTCAAGTGCTAGAAGAAGAAATCTACAAAATGTTTGGCACTAAATCTTTGAATGATGAGCATGATTGCAATGTTGTTAGTACGAATTCTTTGAATATCCATGATGCTAATGATGATTGCACTAGTTATGATGAAAATACCTCCTATAAACATGTCAATTTTTGTGGAGTAGATTGGGTTTGCAAGTACACACCGAATAGGGAAGATAGATATTGTAAGAGGCATAAGTACTTAGAAACTAAATTGTTGCAAGAAAGTCTAGATGAATGTGCTGAAAGATTCAATATTTTTTGTGCCCCTTGTGAACTTTGCAATGAACATGGTCATTTAAAGCTCCAATGCTATTTGTTGCATGATCAAGTCGTGTCCAAACATTGTGATAATTTGATTACCCTTGAGCATCATAAAGAGCTTAGCCTTCTTTTGGGTTATGAAGAAATGAAACGTATAACTGAGGGTATTCCAAAGTTTAATCTTGATAGAGTTCTTGATTTTGATCTAGAGAATATTTATATGTATTGTGCGGTTAATTGCATTGAAAATCCTTATATTGCCAACTACATAAAGAAAAGGAAACAAATAGAAGATGAAGAGAATACTAATGAAAGGGAAGAGACTTCCCAATATCCTCCTATTATCTCTTATGATGAATCAGGCAACGAGGAGGAGCCTCCTATTCAACCAATCTCATTAATAAGGAGCTCCAAAAAGAGGATTGAACCCACACACGATGTGGTAAAGAAGAAGAAAAGAAAAAGGAAGAGAGGTAAAAAGGTATCTCTCCCAAATAAAGTTGCTCCTATTATTGTTGTGCCTCATGAAAATGAAGATGATACACTTGATGATGATCTCGTTATGCCTATTGCTTGTTGTGATGATTATGATTGGGAAGATAATGATACTTCTTATGATCTTGAAAATCTTTTTGGCACATGCTTGGAAGAATATAATAATTGCTATACTATTGGTGCTATCCATGCTATTAATGATGAGAGTGATTATGCTTATGATATGAAAAGGCCCAAGCTTTGGGAAGCTATGTTTGATGAGGATGACATATTTGAGAATATATTTTCTGCAATTAATGTCTGTCCCAAGCTTGGGGATTCTATGTTTAATAATGATGATATTTTTAGCCTTCCATGTTTTGATATGCAAAGTGATTATGATGAGAACAAAGTTGCTACTTATGATGATTATTGTGATGAAACTTATGCTATAAAAAGTAGTGATGATTATATTTATAAAACTTGTCATGATTATGATTACCCCTTCTCTGAACATTACTCTTTTAATGTGGAAACAATTTATAGTATTCGACTTTCCTATGATACTCCCACTATTCCGAATGAGAAGAATTTTGCCTATGTGGAGAGTAATAAATTTTCTATGCTTGTAGATCATGAAAAGAATGCTTTAGGTGCTGGTTATATTGTTGAATTCATTCATGATGCTACTGAAAATTATTATGAGGGAGGAACATATGCTTGTAGGAATTGCAATAATATCAAGTTTCCTCTCTATGTGCTTAAAATTTTGAAGTTATGCTTGTTTTACCTTCCTATGCAAGTTGATTCTTGTCCCCACAAGTTGTTTTCTCACAAAATACCTATGCATAGGAATGGGTTAGACTTAAATGTGCTAGTCATATTCTTCATGATGCTCTCTTTATGTTACAATTCTTATCTTTTATGTGAGCATCATTGAAATCATCATGCCAAGCTAGGGGCGTTAAACAATAGCGCTTATTGGGAGGCAACCCAATTTTATTTTTGTTCCTTGAAGTTTGTTCCTGTTTAGTAATAATTAATTCATATAGCCTCTGTTTAGATGTGGTTTTATGTGTTTAATTAGTGTTTGTGCCAAGTTAAACCTATTAGATCTTCTTGGAAGATAGTTATTTGATCTTGCTGTAATTTCCAGAATCTTTGCGCTCAGTGCCCGAATTGTCAAAAATCACCAGAACGTGATAAAATAGTGATTCCAATTGATTCTGATCAACAAACAAATTTCCCAGGTCGTCTAATTTTGGTAGAATTTTTTGGGTTCCAGAAGTTTTCGTTAGTAACAGATTACTACAGACTGTTCTGTTTTTGATAGATTCTGTTTTGCGTGTGTTGTTTGCTTATTTTGATGAATCTATGGCTAGTAAAATAGTTTATAAACCATAGAGAAGTTGGAATGCAGTAGGTTTAACACCAATACAAATAAAGAACAAGTTCACTACAGTACCTTAAAGTAGTCTTTTGTTTTCTTTCTCTAACGGAGCTCACGAGATTTCTATTGAGTTTTGTGTTGTGAAGTTCTCAAGTTTTGGGTGAATCCTTTTGATGGATTATGGAACAAGGAGTGGCAAGAGCCTAAGCTTGGGGATGCCCATGGCATCCCCAAGATAATCCAAGGACACCAAAAAGTCAAAGCTTGGGGATGCCCCGGAAGGCATCCCCTCTTTCGTCCACTTCCATCGGTAATTTACTTGGAGCTATATTTTTATTCACCACATGATATGTGTTTTGCTTGGAGCGTCTTGTATTTTTTGTGTCTTTGCTTGTTAGTCTACCACAATCATCCTTGCTGCACACACCTTTTGAGAGAGCCATGTATGAATTGAAATTTGTTAGAATACTCTATGTGCTTCACTTATATCTTTTGAGCTTGATAGTTTACTCTATGTGCTTCACTTATATCTTTTTGAGCGTGATAATTTTTGCTCTAGTGCTTCACTTAGATCTTTTAGAGCGCGATGGTGGTTTATTTTAAAGAAACTTGATCTCTCATGCTTCACTTAGATTATTTTGAGAGACGTTAATAGCATGGTAATTTGCTTAATGTTAATATACTTGGTATTCAAGATATGTGAAACTTTCTTTTTAGTGGGTTGAATACTAAGATAAGTTTGATGCTTGATAATTGTTTTGAGATATGGAGGTGATAATATCATAGTCGTGCTAGTTGAGTAGTTGTGAATTTGAGAAATACTTGTGTTGAAGTTAGCAAGTCCCGTAGCATGCACGCATGGTTAAAGTTGTGTAACAAATTTGAAGCATGAAGTGTACCTGGCTTGTGCATCCTTACAAGTGGCGGTCGGGGACGAGTGATGGTCTTTTCCTACCAATCTATCCCCCTAGGAGCATGCGCGTAGTACTTGATTTTTGATGACTTCTAAATTTTTGCAATAAGTATATGAGTTCTTTTGACTAATGTTGAGTCCATGGATTATACGCACTTTTACCTTCCCGCCATTTGCTAGCCTCTTCGGTACCGTGCATTGCCCTTTCTCACATTGAGAGTTGGTGCAAACTTCGCCGGTGCATCCAAACCCCGTGATATGATACGCTCTTTCACACATAAACCTCCCTATATCTTCCTCAAAACAGCCACCATACCTATCTATCATGGCATTTCCATAGCCATTCCGAGATATATTGCCATGCAACTTCCATCATCATCATCATCATCATGACATGCTTTACTTTTGTCATATTGCCATTGCATGATCTTGTAGTTGACATCGTATTTGTGGCAAAGCCACCATGCATTATTTTTCATGCATGTCACTCTTGATTCATTGCACCATCCCGGTACACCGCCGGAGGCATTCATATAGAGTCATATCTTGTTCTAGTATCGAGTTGTAATCATTATGTTGTAATCAATAGAAGTGTGATGATCATCATTATTAGAGCATTGCCCAATCAAAAAAAGAGAAAGGCCAAAAAGAAAAAAAGAAAGGCCCAAAAAAAAGAGAAAATAAAAAGGGCAACGCTACTATCTCTTTTTCCACACTTGTGCTTCAAAGTAGCACCTTGTTCTTCATGTAGTGAGTCTCATATATTGTGCTTCAAAGTAGCACCATGATTTTCATATAGTGAGTCTCATAATTTGTCTTGTTCATACTAGTGGGAATTTTTCATTATAGCACTTGTCTTGTATATTCCAACGATGGGCTTCCTCAAAATGCCCTAGGTCTTCATGAGCAAGCAAGTTGGATGCGCACCCACTAGTTTTCTTTTGTTGAGCATTCTTAGCTCTAGTGCATCCGTTGCATGGAAATCCCTACTCCTTGCATTAACATCAATTGATGGGCATCTCCATAGCTCATTGCTTAGCCTCGTTGATGTGAGACTTTCTCCTTTTTTGTCTTCTCCACACAATCCCCATCATCATATTCTATACCACCCATAGTGCTATGTCCATGGCTCGCGCTCATGTATTGCGTGAAGGTTGAAAAAGTTTGAGATTATTTGAGTATAAAACAATTGCTTGGCTTGTCATCGGGGGTATAGAAGTTGGGAACATCTTTGTGTGACGAAAATGAAGCATAGCCTAACTATATGATTTTGTAGGGATGAACTTCCTTTGGCCATGTTATATTGAGATGACATAATTGTTTGATTAGTATGCTTGAAGTATTATCATTTTATGTCAATATGAACTTCTGTCTTGAACCTTTCGGATCTGACTATTCATACCATGATTAAGAAGATTTACATTGAAATTATGTCAAAGTATCACTCCGCATCAAAAATTCTCTTTTTATCATTTACCTACTCGAGGACGAGCAGGAATTAAGCTTGGGGATGCCTGATACATCTCCAACGTATCTATAATTTTTGATTGCTCCATGCTACTTTATCTACTGTTTTGGACTATATTGGGCTTTATTTTCCACTTTTATATTATTTTTGGGACTAACCTATTAACCGGAGGCCCAGCCTAGAATTGCTGTTTTTTGCCTATTTCAGTATTTCGAGGAAACAGAATATCAAACAGAGTCCAAACGGAATGAAACCTTCGGGAACGTGATCTTCTCACCGAACGTGATCCAGGAGACTTGGACCCTACTCCAAGAAGTTTCCGGGGAGGTCACGATGGTGGAGGGCGCCCCCCCTGGGCGTGCCCCCCTGCCTCGTGGGCCCCTCGGAGCTCCACCAACGTGCTCCTTCCGCCTATATATCTCCATATACCCTAAAAACATCCGGGAGCAACATAGATCGGGAGTTCCGCCGCCAGAAGCCTTCATAGCCACCGAAACTCAATCTAGACCCGTTCCGGCACCCTGCAGGAGGGGGCAATCCTTCTCCGGTGGCCATCTTCATCATCCCGGTGCTCTCCATGACGAGGAGGGAGTAGTTCTCCCTCGGGGCTGAGGGTATGTACCAGTAGCTATGTGTTTGATCTCTCTCTCTCTCTCGTGTTCTTGAGATGATACGATCTTGATGTATCGCGAGCTTTGCTATTATATTTGGATCCTATGATGTTTCTTCCCCCCTCTTCTCTCTTGTAATGAATCGAGTTTCCCTTGAGAACACTTGATGTATGTCTTGCTGTGGATATCTGTGGTGACAATGGGATACCACGTGCCACTTGATGTACGTTTTGGTGACCAACTTGCGGGTTTCGTGACATTGGGAACCTATGCATAGGGGTTGGCACACGTTTTCGTCGTGATTCTCTGATAGAAACTTTGGGGCACTCTTTGAGGTTCTTTGTGTTGGTTGAATAGATGAATTGAGATTGTGTGATGCATATCGTATAATCATGCCCACGGATACTTGAGGTGACATTGAAGTATCTAGGTGACATTAGGGTTTTGGTTGATCTGTATCTTAAGGTGTTATTCTAGTACGAACTCTAGGGCTGTTTGTGACACTTATAGGAATAGCCCAACGGATTGATTGGAAAGAATAACTTTGAGGTGGTTTCGTACCCTACCATAATCTCTTCGTTCGTTCTCCGCTATTAGTGACTTTGGAGTGACTCTTTGTTGCATGTTGAGGGATAATTTTATGATCCAATTATGTTAGTATTGTTGAGAGGACTTACACTAGTGAAAGTATGAACCCTAGGCCTTATTTCCTATCATTGCAATACCGTTTACGCTCACTTTTATCATTAGTTACCTTGCTGTTTTTATATTTTCAGATTACAAATACCTTTATCTACCATCCATATTGCACTTGTATCACCATCTCTTTGCCGAACTAGTGCACCTATACAATTTACCATTGTATTGGGTGTGTTGGGGACACAAGAGACTCTTTGTTATTTGGTTGCAGGGTTGCTTGAGAGAGACCATCTTCATCCTATGCCTCCTACGGATTGATAAACCTTAGGTCATCCACTTGAGGGAAATTTGCTACTGTCCTACAAACCTCTGCACTTGGAGGCCCAACAACATCTACAAGAAGAAGGTTGTGTAGTAGACATCACAGCTCATCCCCACCCATAGGCCCCATGAGAGGGTAGTGTTCCTTACCCATTTCCTCCACGGACTGGGATTCCCTCTCCACCCATTCGTCTGGGGGCTCATGTTCTACTACGGCCTGGATTTCCACGATCTGGCCCCGAACTTCATCCTCAATATCTCGGCGTTTATCGTCGTGTGCGAGGCCTTCCTCCGCATCTAGCCCCACTTCGGCTTATGGCTGAAGACCTTTAATGTCAAGCCGAAGGTAGTGAGCGGCCGCCAGGCGGAGTGCGGAGGCGCCATGTTGGGCAAGATGCCCAACGTCACCTGGCTCGAGGGCTTCTTCGTGGAGACCATAAAGGGGTGGCAATCGGGGTGGTTCTATATCACCGAGCCACGTGACCCCGAATGGGCAGCGGCCCCCGAGTTCCGATCTGGCATCCCCACGTGGCTCACCTCCTAACAAGAGAAGGGCCTGTCCTGGGGTAGTTCGGTAGAGCTGACCGGACTCCAAACATGTATCCAAAACATGGTGAGCAAGAAGCTCAAACTCGTCAACGTAGTCCAGGTCATGCTCATCCGCCGGATCCTCCTGTGTCAATGATGGGCCTTCAACTTGTGGGAGTTCGACCCGGCCCAACACCAAACTCTGAACAGGCTCTTCGACACAACACACGAGGATGCCTGGAAGGTGCTATTCAAGGGCGCCGAGGTCCCTTCCTCCCTCACCGAGGACCGCGGGCTAAGCGTGAAGCGCCGAGCGCATTCGGTGAGTTCTATACATCCAGTAGGATATTTTATTTCCCCTAGCTTAATTATGCGCCGGGTCTGATCTGCATGCCTTTGACAGGACTGGGTGGAGACGTCGGGGCAGATTAACTATCCGGCCCCTCTGACCGAAGACATTGCGGACACTCTCCTTATGGAGATGCTGACTCCGGCCCCTTATAAGGTGCCGGAGAAGACCAAGAAGACCAAGGGAACCCGAAAGAGTTCCCGACGCCAGGCGTCATCGGACTCATCATCCGATAACTCTACGACACACTCCTCCCCCGAAGACGAGGAGGAGGAAGAAGATGCTCCCCCTTCAGTTGAGGGAGACAAGAAAAGGAAGGCCGCCCCAACTGGGGAGGCCGAAGGGTCCAAGAAGGGAAGGACTCTCCTTCCGGACAGTTACACCACCGCCGCCGAAGGCGAAGACGAGTGGCTGCTCAGGGCCAAGCCCCTGGCGAAGTCGTAACTATTCGGATACCAGAGTAACTCATATCATTCCTTTGTCGCACTGCTTCCCCTAATGTCTAATATGATTATGCAGGCCGCCACGAGCCCGTATCGATGTATCGTCGGACGGCTCCCTGGGCTCGTCGGATATGGATAGCAATCCACTTCCGACCGCCACCTCCCCTTGCCCTACGGATGACGCTGAGGTATTGTCTCAAGAGGCACCGGGTTGAGGGGAGACAGTCCCGGAGGCGCCTCAAGGCAACCTTCCGGACTCCGGGAGCAGAGGGAACAAGGCCCCTGGGGGCTTCGAGTTCGGCCCTCAGCCGAACACCACGCCGGAACCTCCAGTGGTTCCGGACTCGGGCAGGCGGCCTCCTTCCAAGAGGGGCAAGACTCCTGTGCCGGTGACCTCTATCCATCCAGAGGCGCTGGACAATCTGCTAGGAGCGCTTCGCAGCGCTTCCATCGACGAGGAGCACCGTACTATTATGAGTGCGGTGGTCTAGAAGGTTCAGTCCGCCAAGAGCAGATTGACTGAAGCATGTGCCAGCCTTCTAACAGGCTTTGAGGTAAGTGTTTAAAATATAGGAAAAATATTACCGCATAGACAGTAGCACCTGATGCTCTATTCGGTGTTCACAAAGAAAAGCCGAACAGAGGATCAAACAATATCGCAGGAGTCTAATATAAGTATGTCAATATGCGTATGCAGGCTTCGCTGCTGGCATCTGCCACACTGACTGCGGAGGTCACCGCACTGAAGCAGGACCTTAAAGGGTCCAAGGACGAGCTCGGCCTTGCCAAGAGGTAGCTCGAGGAGAACAAAGGTAAGTAGTACCTAGTCTATGGATGTGTATAAAAAGAATGCGATTGCAAAATGACATGATCATCATGAATTTGCCAGGGGCCATGACCGAAGTGGCGACCCTAAAGCAAGCACTGTCCGAGGCCGAAGATAAAGCGGCCAAGGAGCGCACCGAGCGGGAAAGGCAAGAGGCTCGGGTGGGCGAGGTGCAGCAAGAGCTCCAGGCTCTCGTGACGAAGCACGAGGCGTTGGAGCTTGACTCAAAGACGCGAGAGTCTGAGCTTGCCGTGGCCCTCGAGAGCGCAAAGAGTGCCAAGGCCGAAGCCCCAAAGGCCCTCCAGGAGATTGATGCGATGAAGAAAATAGCGGCGGGTAAGGCATTCTATATGCAAAGCAAGCATGTGAAAGTAAATTACCTATTACTTACCCGAATCCGGAGCTCTCCAGGAGCATTCGCAGATTTGCCCCGCAGCGTGTCGGATGCCACACAGTTTTACCAGGCCGAGGAGGGAAGCTCAACGGAGAAGCTGTTCTGGTCTCAGTATACTGGGACCGAACACCCGATGCCTCTGAGCGACCAGCTAAAGCAGTTGGTCGAGCTACACAAGGCGGCCGAATAGGCCATGAAGGGCCTTATAGTCCGGCTGTGGCCTGGCGACGCCCTTCCGAACAGCTACTTCGGCCTGGTGAGGCGGCTTGTGGATGCCTGCCCACGGCTGGAAGTCGTTAAGCGGTCCGTCTGCATCGAAGGTGCACGTCGGGCTTTCACCCGTGTGAAGGTGCAATGGGCCAAGCTAGGCGCCGTGAAGCTGATCAAGGAAGGACCGCCACAGGGCAAGGAGCATCGCACCCCCGAAATTTATTATGAGGGTGTCCTGAAGGGTGCCCTTCTTGTAGCGGACGAATGTCCAAAGGATGTAATATTTGAGTAAACTTGCTCGTGTGATTCTGTATGATGAAAACTTGTTTCATATGCGCTATGCAATGCTTGTTTGAATTTAAAATATTACCTTCTGTTTGGCTGTTTATCCAATCAGAGAGATGGCTAGTCCTCGGCTTCTGCCCCCATGCCGCGAGTGCTGGGGTGTTCGGGATAAACCTGAGCACTCTTGTTCCCATTTTTGGGTCCTTCGAGGGAGGTGCTCAGCACACGAACAAGGCAACCGGACTAATAATGCTTTATCACTCTCACTTAGCCATACAATTCTATAATTTTAAATTTCGGCGAAGCCCCTGGTATTCGGAAGGCCGAATTCGGGGCGCGATACACGCCTTTAAGCCGGACAGGACCGGCTCCTCGCTCTAAGCGGCATAAGTCTTTAGGGACTCAAAACCTCGCCGAACAGGGACCAGTCTCTTGCCTTATCATGACAGTCAGTTTTAGCTTTCTCTACTGAGGTGCTTAGCCCAGAAAAACCGGGGCACAATCGCAGTAGTTCTCCTAGTGCTACCTTAGCCTATAGAGCGGAATGTAAGGTACCAAAACATAGGAGCTGGGCAAACCCAACATTTGACCAAAGACATGATTCGGAGCTGATGCATATAATGCTATAAGTTCGGGGTGCCGCACTTGTGAAAGTGTTCAGACTTCTCACACCATATTGTGGGGTACTTAAGCCCCTGGTGTATTGGTCGTACCAAAGTGTACGGTTGCAAGGCGTCATTAATGAACACATAAATATAAAAAAAAGGAAGAATGCAATAATAGTCTTAATGCTATGCATTGTTTACTCAAAAACGTGTGTTAAAGCAGAATGATACAGGCAGTGCGATAAGCAAAAAGTAGGACTATGTCCCCTCCAAGGGCAAGCTGAGGAATAGTATTAAAGTAAGTATTTCACTCGTTATCATAATCCACTTGGGAGTTCCGTGGTGTGACATAGCTTTCTGCCTCCTTGGTTGCTGCATCATGTGTTCGGCAATCATGCTGCCAGACAGGGTTTCCAGAGATTGAAGTCCTGAAAAGAAAAGAAAAAAAGAAATAACCAGGCGGGAAGCCCCTAGTGCGGTTTAGGACGCGTCTTGGAGCGTGCCGTAGTCATGCCCCCCTCCCCACCTGTGCCCATGGTATTTGTAATGCGTAATTATGTACGTGTGGCACGGATTTCGCCGTTAGGCTGGGACCGGGGTGGGGGACGTATTGCTATGTGAGCTCGGAACGTGCCAGGCGGTCCTGTTGCCGATTTCTCCGGACGCGCTTGAAGGTGTTCGGATCCTTAATCGCCGAACTAGTGGATTGCCTTAGGAGGCTGCTTTGCGCTTCTGCTGCGAGGGCCGCAGTGTGCTCCTCCATTCAGAGAGAGCGTTCCGTGTTTCCATTAACTGTAATGACCCCCAGAGGTCCTGGCATCTTGAGCTTGAGGTATGCATAATGCGGTACCGCATTGACTCTCACAAATGCGGTTCGCCCGAGCAGTGCATGATAACCAGTGCGGAACGAGACTATATCGAAGATTAACTCTTCGCTTCGGAAGTTATCCGGGGATCCGAAGACCACTTCCAGTGTGATTGAGCATGTGCAATTGGCCTCTACACCTGGTATGACGCCTTTAAAGGTCGTTTTTGTGGAGGGGTCTATACCCATTTTGCGCACTGTGTCCTGATAAAGCAGGTTCAGGCTGCTGCCGCCATCCATAAGGACTCGAGTGAGGTGAAATCTGTCAATGATTGGGTCTAGGACCAGTGCGGCAAATCCGCCATGACGGATACTAGTGGGGTGGTACCTGCGATCGAAGGTGATCGAACAGGAGGACCATGGGTTGAACTTTGGGGCGACTGGATCCAACGCATATACGTCCCTGAGCGCACGCTTCTGTTCCCTCTTGGGGATGTGGGTTGCATATACCATGTTCACCGTCCGCACTTGTGGGGGGAACCTCTTCTGTCCTCCGGTGTTCGGCTGCCGGGGCTCTTCCTCATCATCGCTATGTGGCCCCTTATATTTGTCTTTGGCAATTAACTTGCCAGCCTGCTTAAACACCCAACAATCCCTGTTGGTGTGGTTGGCTGGCTTGTCTGGGGTGCCGTGCATTTGACACGAGCGATCGAGTATACGGTCCAAACTGGACGGGCCCGGAGTGCTTCGTTTGAATGGCTTTTTCCGCTGACCGGGTTTAGAGGCTTTGAATCAGGCATTGACTGCCGTATCTTCAGTATTATTGCTGTTAATGCGGCTCTTATGTTTGTTGCGACGTGACCTGCTATTGCCGTCCTTGGTATCCAAAGTACCATGGTTCTTTGATATGTTATTACTGTGAGCCAGCCAGCTGTCTTGTGCCGCACAAAAGCGGGTCATGAGTGTCGTGAGGGCTGCCATAGATTTCGGCTTTTCCTGACCAAGGTGCCGGGCTAGCCACTCATCGCGGATGTTGTGCTTGAAAGCTTCTAGGGCCTCTGCATCCGGACAGTCGACGATTTGATTTTTTTTGTTAGGAACCATGTCCAGAATTGCCTAGCTGATTCCTCTGGCTGCTGAATTATATGGCTTAGGTCATCGGCGCCTGGTGGTCGCACGTAAGTGCCCTGAAAGTTGTCGAGGAATGCGGCTTCCAGATCTTCCCAACGGCCAATGGACTCTGCTGGCAAGCTGTTGAGCCAATGCCAAGCTGGTCCTTTAAGTTTGAGTGGGAGGTATTTGATTGCGTGTAGGTCATCACCGCGGGCCATGTGGATGTGCAGGAGGAAATCCTCGATCCACACCGCAGGATCTGTCGTGTCGTCGTATGATTCTATATTTACGGGTTTGAAACCCTCTCGGATTTGATGATCCATTACTTCGTCTGTGAAGCATAGGGGGTGTGCAGTGCCTCTGTACTGGGCTATGTCGCGATGCGGCTCGAATGAGTCTTTCCCGCTGTGTTCGGCCCGGCCGGTCTTACTTTTACTGTATCCGGCGTGACGATTGCCGTCTCGCATAGTGGCGCGCCCTCGTGATCCTTAGATCGATCTTGCATGTTTTGCTTTGTCCTCCAATACGTCTCACAGGTCTGGCGTATTTCCCGATGCCTTTTTATTTGAATGGTGCCGGGGTGCACGCTGAGCTTTTGGCTGGAATGCCTCTCTATCGCGGCCACAAGGTGGCCGATCAGCCATGTCATACGCTTCTTCCTCCAGTCGAGGTAGCAACCTGCATTTTGGGTAACTCTTGAAGGGGCGTTCGAGTTTATATTCCTCGGCCGCGAGGACTTCAATCCATCTGTCAGCTAGCAGATCTTGATCAAGTTGAAGCTGCTGCTGCTTTTTCTTAAGGCTATTTGCCGTGGCTATAAGCCGGCGCTTGAAGCGCTCTTGTTCGACGGGATCCTCTGGCACAACGAATTCGGCATCGTCGAGGCTTGCCTCGTCTTCGGAGGGGGGCATGTAATTATCGTCCTCTGCCTCTCCATCTGCCGCTCTCTTTGGAGGGCTGGCCTTTCCATCCTCCTGTCCTAGATTGTGTTGGAGGGGATTGTTGCCATCTTCGGCACTATCCGGAGTGTTATTATCTCCTGTGCCGGTATCACCACTTTTGCTTTGGCGGGACTTAGAGCGGCGCCGCTGACGTCGGCGCTTGGGTTGCTTTTTGGAGGGGTCATCCTCCGCTGTCTCGTCACCATTACCTTCTTTGGGTGTGTCCACCATGTATATATCGTATGATGAGGTGGTTGTCCAATGCCCTGTGGGCTGTGATTCCTCTTCGTCTCCTGCATCGTCGTCCATACCGTCGATGTCTTCGGAGTTGAAGTCGAGCATGTCGGTTAAGTCATCGACAGTGGCTACTAAGTGGGTGGTGCGTGGGCAGCGAATTTCTTCGTCATCCGCATCCCAATCCTGTCGGACATAGTTCGGCCAGGATCCTCCTGACAAGGAGAGAGACCTTAATGAGTTCAGTATGTCACCAAAGGGCGAGTGCTGGAAAATATCCGCGGAGGTAAACTCCATGATCGGCGCCCAATCAGATTCGCTAGGAACGGGCGCGGGTGGTTCGGAGTCCGTGGCCGGAGAAGGGTCCGGCAGTCTGACAACACGGCTCTCGCACAGGGTAAGGTCGATGTTCGGCTCGATCGCCGCTGAGGGTAAGGCCTCTGTGACGGGGTCCATCCACCCGTCCATGGACGGTGCAACTGGCTCCGAATTGAGGGTCGGAGCGGCTACCGGTGCGATCTGCTGAACACTGTCTGATGGTAGAGCTAAATCGTACTCATCGTGACCGCATGACGCACAAGGCAGAGGCTCGAATCCGTCGAAGATCAAGTCTCCGCGGACATCGGCTGTGTAGTTTAAGCTTCCAAACCTGACCTGGTGGCCAGGGGCGTAACTTTCGATCTGCTCCAAATGGCCAAGCGAGTTGGCCCGCAGTGCGAAGCCACCGAACACAAGGATCTGTCTGGGGAGAAAAGTCTCACCCTGGACTGCATCGCTATTGATGATCATACGAGCCATCAAGCCTAACGGCGATGACACAGAGGAACTCTCAATGAAAGCACCAATGTCGGTGTCAAAAACGGCGGATCTCGGGTAGGGGGTCCCGAACTGTGCGTCTAAGGCGGATGTTAATAGGAGGCAGGGAACACGATGTTTTACCCAGGTTCGGGCCCTCTTGATGGAGGTAAAACCCTACGTCCTGCTTGATTAATATTGATGATATGGGTAGTACAAGAGTAGATCTACCACGAAATCGGAGAGGCTAAACCCTAGAAGCTAGCCTATGGTATGATTGTATGTTTTCCTACGGACTAAAACCCTCCGGTTTATATAGACACCGGAAAGGGCTAGGGTTACACAAGGTCGGTTACAAAGGAGGAGATACACATATCCGTATTGCCCAGCTTGCCTTCCACGCCAAGTAGAGTCCCATCCAGACACGACACGAAGTCTTCAATCTTGTATCTTCATAGTCCAACAGTCCGGCCAAAGGATATAATCCGGCTGTCCGGAGACCCCCTAATCCAGGACTCCCTCAAGTACGTTGAATACTAAGAAAAAAATGATGCTTGATAATTGTTTTGAGATATGAGGATGGTGATATTAGAGTCATGCTAGTTGAGTAGTTGTGAATTTGAGAAATGCTTGTGTTAAAGTTTGTGATTCCCGTAGCATGCACGTATGGTGAACCGTTATGTGATGAAGTCGGAGCATGATTTATTTATTGATTGTCTTCCTTATGAGTGGCGGTCGGGGATGAGCAATGGTCTTTTCCTACCAATCTATCCCCCTAGGAGCATGCGCGTAATACTTTGCTTTGATAACTTCTAGACTTTTGCAATAAGTATATGAGTTCTTTATGACTAATGTTGAGTCCATGGATTATGCGCACTTTCCTTCCTTCCACCATTGCTAGCCTCTCTAATACCACACACTTTTTGCCGGTATCATATGCTACCTCTCGAGCTTGCGTTGGATTTTTCCGAAGAGGAAAGGATGATGCAGCAGAGTAGCGTAAGTATTTCCCTCAGTTTTTGAGAACCAAGGTATCAATCCAGTAGGAGGACACGCTCAAGTCCCTCGTACCTGCACAAAATGATAGCTACTCGCAACCAACGCAATTAGGGGTTGTCAATCCCTTCACGGTCACTTACGAGAGTGAGATCTGATAGATATAATATTTTTGGTATAGAGATGCAAAGTGAAAAGTAAAAGGCAAAGTAAAAAAGCAAAGTAAGATTAAAGTGATGGAGATTGATATGATGAGAATAGACCCGGGGGCCATAGGTTTCACTAGTGGCTTCTCTCAAGAGCATAACTATTCTATGGTGGGTGAACAAATTACTGTTGAGCAATTGACAGAATTGAGCATAGTTATGAGAATATCTAGGCATGATCATGTATATAGGCATCATGTCCGTGACAAGTAGACCGAAACGATTCTGCATCTACTACTATTACTCCACTCATCGACCGCTATCCAGCATGCATCTAGAGTATTAAGTTAAAATAGAGTAACGCTTTAAGCAAGATGACATGATGTAGAGAGATAAATTCATGCAATATGAAATAAACCCCATCTTGTTATCCTCGATGGCAACGATGCAATACGTGCCTTGCTGCCCCTTCTGTCACTGGGAAAGGACACTGCAAGATCGAACCCAAAGCTAAGCACTTCTCCCATGGCAAGAACTACCAATCTAGTTGGCCAAACCAAATGGATAATTCGAAGAGACTTGCAAAGATAACCAATCATACATAAAAGAATTCAGAGAAGATTCAAATATTATTCATAGATAGACTTGATCATAAACCCACAATTCATCTGTCTTAACAAACACACCGCAAAAAGAAGAAGATTACATCGAATAGATCTCCACGAGAGAGGGGGAGAACTTTGTATTGAGATCCAAAAAGAGAGAAGAAGCCATCTAGCTACTAACTATGGACCCTAAGGTCTGAGGTAAACTACTCACACTTCATCGGAAGGGCTATGATGATGTAGAAGCCCTCCGTGATGACGGCCTTCTCCGGCGGAGCTCCGGAACAGGCCCCAAGATGGGATCTCGTGGATACAGAAAGTTGCGGCAGTGGAATTAGGTTTTTGGCTCCTATTCTGATCGCTTGGGGGTACGTACGTATATATAGGAGGAAGGAGTACGTCGGTGGAGCACCGAGGGGGGCCCACGAGGCAGGGGGCGTGCCCTAGGGGGGTGGGCGCGCCTCCCACCCTCGTGACCGCCTCTTTGACTCCTTGGAGTGAAGGAAATATGCCCTAGAGGCAATAATAAAGTTATTATTTATTTCCTTATTTCATGATAAATGTTTATTATTCATGCTAGAATTGTATTAACCGGAAACATAATACATGTGTGAATACATAGACAAACAGAGTGTCGCTAGTCTGCCTCTACTTGACTAGCTCGTTAATCAAAGATGGTTATGTTTCCTAACCATAGACAAAGAGTTGTTATTTGATTAACGGGATCACATCATTAGGAGAATGATGTGATTGACTTAACCCATTCTGTTA
Organism: Triticum dicoccoides; assembly: GCF_002162155.2. Classification (NCBI taxonomy): domain Eukaryota; kingdom Viridiplantae; phylum Streptophyta; class Magnoliopsida; order Poales; family Poaceae; genus Triticum; species Triticum dicoccoides. Next base: position 29,383,903 of record NC_041386.1, on the reverse strand, counting down.
GCTTAGCACTCGGTCGTTTAGTATGTTGCTATTGCTTTCTTCATGACTTATACATGTTCCTATGACTATGAGATTATGCAACTCCCGTTTACCAGAGGAACACTTTGTGTGCTACCAAACGTCACAACGTAACTGGGTGATTATAAAGGAGCTCTACAGGTGTCTCCAAAGGTACATGTTGGGTTGGTGTATTTCAAGATTAGGATTTGTCACTCCGATTGTCGAAGAGGTATCTCTGGTCCCTCTCGGTAATGCACATCACATAAGCCTTGCAAGCATTGCAACTAATGTGTTAGTGGCGAGATGATGTATTACGGAACGAGTAAAGAGACTTGCCTGTAACAAGATTGAACTAGGTATTGAGATACCGAAGATTAAATCTCGGGCAAGTAACATACCGATGACAAAGGGAACAATGTATGTTGTTATGCGGTCTGACCGATAAAGACCTTCATAGAATATGTAGGAGCCAATATGAGCATCCAGGTTCCGCTATTGGTTATTGACCGGAGACGTGTTGGAAATATGCCCTAGAGGCAATAATAAATTGGTTATTATTATATTTCCTTGTTCATGATAATCGTTTATTATCCATGCTAGAATTGTATTGATAGGAAACTCAGATACATGTGTGGATACATAAGACAACACCATGTCCCTAGTAAGCCTCTAGTTGACTAGCTCGTTAATCAATAGATGGTTACGGTTTCCTGACCATGGACATTGGATGTCGTTGATAATGGGATCACATCATTAGGAGAATGATGTGATGGACAAGACCCAATCCTAAGCCTAGCACAAAGATTGTGTAGTTCGTTCGCTAAAGCTTTTCTAATGTCAAGTATCATTTCCTTAGACCATGAGATTGTGCAACTCCCGGATACCGTAGGAATACTTTGGGTGTGCCAAACGTCACAACGTAACTGGGTGACTATAAAGGTGCACTACGGGTATCTCTGAAAGTGTCTGTTGGGTTGGCACGAATCGAGACTGGGATTTGTCACTCCGTGTGACGGAGAGGTATCTCTGAGCCCACTCGGTAGGACATCATCATAATGTGCACAATGTGATCAAGGAGTTGATCACGGGATGATGTGTTACGGAACGAGTAAAGAGACTTGTCGGTAACGAGATTGAACAAGGTATCAGGATACCGATGATCGAATCTCGGGGAAGTATCGTACCGCTAGACAAAGGGAATTGTATACGGGATTGATTGAATCCTTGACATCATGGTTCATCCGATGAGATCATCGTGGAACATGTGGGAGCCAACATGGGTATCCAGATCCCGCTGTTGGTTATTGACCGGAGAACGTCTCGGTCATGTCTACGTGTCTCCCGAACCCGTAGGGTCTACACACTTAAGGTTCGGTGACGCTAGGGTTATAGAGATATTAGTATGCGGTAACTCTAAAGTTGTTCGGAGTCCCGTATGAGATCCCGGACGTCACGAGGAGTTCCGGAATGGTCCGGAGGTAAAGAATTATATATAGGAAGTGCTATTTCGGCTATCGGGACAAGTTTCGGGGTCACCGGTATTGTACCGGGACCACCGGAAGGGTCCCGGGGGTCCACCGGGTGGGGCCACCTGCCCCGGAGGGGCACATGGGCTGTAGGGGGTGCGCCTTGGCCTGTATGGGCCAAGGGCACCAGCCCCAAGAGGCCCATGCACCAAGAGATAAGGGAAATGAAGAGTCCTAAAGGGGGAAGGCACCTCCGAGGTGCCTTGGGGAGGATGGACTCCTCCCTGGCTGCACCCTTCCTTGGAGGAAGGGCCAAGGCTGCGCCCCCCCTCTCCCTTGGCCCTATATATAGTGGGGGGAAGGGAGGGAAGCAACACCTAAGCCCTGGAGCCTCCCTCTCCCTCCCATGACACATGTCCCTCCTCCCGCAGCGCTTGGCAAAGCCCTGTTGGAATCCCGCTACTTCCACCACCACGCCGTCGTGCTGCTGGATCTCCATCAACATCTCCTCCCCCCTTGCTGGATCAAGAAGGAGGAAACGTCGCTGCTCCGTACGTGTGTTGAACGCGGAGGTGCCGTCCGTTCGGCGCTAGGATCATCGGTGATTTGGATCACGACGAGTACGACTCCATCAACCCCGTTCTCTTGAACGCTTCCGCGCGCGATCTACAAGGGTATGTAGATCCACTCCTCCCTCGTTGCTAGATGACTCCATAGATTGATCTTGGTGACACATAGGAAAATTTTGAATTATTGCTACGTTCCCCAACAGTGGCATCATGAGCTAGGTCTATGCGTAGTTTCTATGCACGAGTAGAACACAAAGTAGTTGTGGGCGTTGATTTTGTTCAATATGCTTACCGTTACTAGTCCAATCTTGATTCGGCGGCATTGTGGGATGAAGCGGCCCAGACCAACCTTACACGTACGCTTATGTGAGACCGGTTCCACCGACTAACATGCACTAGTTGCATAAGGTGGCTGGCGGGTGTCTGTCTCTCCCATTTTAGTCGGATCGGATTCGATGAAAAGGGTCCTTATGAAGGGTAAATAGCAATTGGCATATCACGTTGTGGTTTTTGCGTAGGTAAGAAACGTTCTTGCTAGAAACCCATAGCAGCCACGTAAAACATGCAAACAACAATTAGAGGACGTCTAACTTGTTTTTGCAGGGTATGCTATGTGATGTGATATGGCCAAAGGATGTGATGAATGATATATGTGATGTATGAGATGATCATGTTCTTGTAATAGGAATCACGACTTGCATGTCGATGAGTATGACAACCGACAGGATCCATAGGAGTTGTCTTAATTTATTTATGACCTGCGTGTCAACATAAACGTCATGTAATTACTTTACTTTATTGCTAACCGTTAGCCATAGTAGTAGAAGTAATAGTTGGCGAGACAACTTCATGAAGACACGATGAGGGAGATCATGATGATGGAGATCATGGTGTCATGCCGGTGACGATGATGATCATGGAGCCCCGAAGATGGAGATCAAAAGGAGCAATATGATATTGGCCATATCATGTCACTATTTGATTGCATGTGATGTTTATCATGTTTATACATCTTATTTGCTTAGAACGACGGTAGTAAATAAGATGATCCCTCATTAAAATTTCAAGAAAGTGTTCCCCCTAACTGTGCACCGTTGTGAAAGTTCATCGTTTCGAAGCACCACGTGATGATCGGGTATGATATATTCTTACGTTCGAATACAACGGGTGTTGACGAGCCTAGCATGTACAGACATGGCCTCGGAACACACGCAAAACACTTAGGTTGACTTGACGAGCCTAGCATGTACAGACATGGCCTCGGAACACAAGAGACCGAAAGGTCGGGCATGAGTCGTATGGTAGATACGATCAACATGAAGATGTTCACCGATGTTGACTAGTCCGTCTCACGTGATGATCGGACACGGCCTAGTTGACTCGGATCATGTAATCACTTAGATGACTAGAGGGATGTCTATCTGAGTGGGAGTTCATAAGATGAACTTAATTATCCTGAACATAGTGAAAAGTTCTTCACAAATTATGTCGTAGCTCGCGCTTTAGTTCTACTGTTTAGATATGTTCCTAGAGAAATTTTAGTTGAAAGTTGATAGTAGCAATTATGCGGACTAGGTCCGTAAACTGAGGATTGTCCTCATTGCTTCATAGAAGGCTTGTGTCCTTAATGCACCGCTCAGTGTGCTGAACCTCGAACGTTGTCTGTGGATGTTGCGAACATCTGACATACACGTTTTGATGACTACATGATAGTTCAGTGCGTAATGGTAAATGGTTTAGAATTGAGGCACCAAAGACGTTTTTGAAACATCGCAGAACATATGATATGTTCCAAGGACTGAAATTGGGATTTCAGGCTCGTGCCCACGTCAAGAGGTATAAGACCTCCGACGATTTTCTTAGCCTGCAAACTAAGGGAGAAAAGCTCAATTGTTGAGCTTGTGCTCAGATTGTCTGAGTACAACAATCGCTTGAATCAAGTGGGAGTTGATCTTCCAGATGAAATAGTGATGGTTCTCCAAAGTCACTGCCACCAAGCTACTAGAGCTTAGTGATGAACTATAATATAGCAGGGACATATATGATGATCCTTGAGATATTCGCGATGTTTGACACCACAAAAGTAGAAATCAAGAAGGAGCATCATTTGTTGATGGTTGGTGAAACCACTAGTTTCAAGAAGGGCAAGGGCAAGAAGGGAAACTTCATGAAACGGCAAATCAGCTGCTGCTCTAGTGAAGAAACCCAAGGTTGAACCCAAACCCGAGACTAAGTGCTTCTGTAATAAGGGGAACAACCACTGGAGCAGAATTACCCTAGATACTTGGTAGATGAGAAGGCTGGCAAGGTCGATAGAAGTATATTGGATATACATTTAGTTAATGTGTACTTTACTAGTACTCCTAGTAGCACCAGGGTATTAGATACCGGTTCGGTTGCTAAGTGTTAGTAACTCAAAACAAAAGGCTACGGAATAAACGGAGACTAGCTAAAGGTGAGCTGACGATATGTGTTGGAAGTGTTTCCAAGGTTGATATGATCAAGCATCGCACGCTCCCTCTACCATCGAGATTGGTATTAAAACCTAAATAATTGTTATTTGGTGTTTGCATTGAGCATAGACATGATTGGATTACGTCTATCGCAATAACGGTTATTCATTTAAGGAGAATAATGGTTACTCTGTTTATTTGAATAATACCTTCAATGGTCTTACACCTAAAATGAATGGTTTATTGAATCCCGATCGTAGTGATACACATGTTCATGCCAAAAAGATATAAGATAGTAATGATAGTACCACCTACTTGTGGCACTGCCACTTAAGTCATATCGGTATAAAACGCATGAAGAAGCTCCATGTTGATGGATCTTTGGACTCACTCGTTTTTTGAAAAGTTTGAGACATGCGAACCATGTCTATTGGTGAATATGCATGAAGAAACTCCATGCAAAGGGACCGTTTGGACTCACTTGATTTTGAATCACTTGAGACATGCAAATCATACCACATGGGCAAGATGACTGAAAGCCTCGTTTTCAGTAAAATGGAACTAGAAAGCAACTTGTTGGAAGTAATACATTTTGATGTGTGCAGTCCAATGAGTGCTGAGGCATGTAGTGGATATCGTTATGTTCTTACTTCATAGATGATTTGAGTAAGATGTTGAGTATATTTACTTGATGAATCACGAGTCTGAATTATTGAAAAGTTCAAGTAATTTCAGGGTGAAGTTGAAAGATCGTCGTGACAAGAGGATAAAATATCTATGATATGATCATAGAGATGAATATCTGAATTACGAGTTTGGCACAGAATTAAGACATTGTGTAAATTGTTTCACAACTAATACAGCCTGGAACACCATAGTGTGATGGTGTGTCCGAACATCATAACTGCACCCTATTGGATATGATGCATACCATGATGTCTCTTATCGAATTACCACGATAGTTTATGGGTTAGGCATTAGTGACAACCACATTCACTTTAAATAGGGCACCACGTAATTCCGATGAGATGACACCGTATGAACTATGGTTTAGAGAAACCTAAGCTGTCATTTCTTAAAAGTTTGGGGCTGCGACGCTTATGTGAAAAAGTTTTAGGCTGATAAGCTCGAACCCAAAGCGGATAAATGCATCTTCATAGGACACCCAAAATAGTTGGGTATACCTCCTGTCTCAGATCCGAAAGCAATACGGGATTGTTTCTAGAATCGGGTCCTTTCTCAAGGAAAAGTCTCTCTCGAAAGAATTGAGTGGGAGGATGGTGGAGACTTGATGAGGTTATTGAACCGTCTCTTCAACTAGTGTGTGACAGGGCACAGGGAGTTGTTCCTGTGGCACCTACACCAATTGAAGTGGAAACTTATGATAGTGATCATGAAACTTCAGATCAAGTCACTACCAAACCTCGTGGGATGACAAGGATGCGTACTACTTCAGAGTGGTACGTAATCCTGTCTTGGAAGTCATGTTGCTAGACAACAATGAACCTACGAGCTATGGAGAAGCGATGGTGGGCCCGGATTCCGATAAATGACTCGAGGCCATAAAATCCGAGAGAGGATCCATGTATGGAAACAAAGTATAGACTTTGACAGAACAGCTCGATGGTCGTGAGGCTGTTGAGTACAGATGGATTTTAAAAGGAAGACGGACAATGATGGTAAATGTCACCATTAAGAAAGCTCGACTTGTCGTTAAGATGTTTTCCGACAAGTTCAAGGAGTTGACTACGATGAGACTTTCTCACTCATAGCGATGCTAAGAGTCTGTTGGAATTATATTAGCGATTACTGCATTATTTATGAAATCTTGTAGATAGGATGTCAAAAACATTGTTTCCTCGACGTTTTTTAAGGAAAGGTTGTATGTGATACAAACCGGAAGGTTTTGTCAATCCTGAAAGATGCTAATAAGTATGCAAAGCTCCAGCAATCCTTCTAGGGACTGGAGTAAGCATCTCGGAGTTGGAATGTATGCTTTGATGATGATCAAAGATTTTGGGTTTATACAAAGTTTATGAGAAACTTGTATTTCCAAAGAAGTGAGTGGGAGCACTATAAAATTTCTGATGAATATATGTTGTTGACATATTGTTGATCAGAAATGACGTAGAATTTCTAGAAAGCATATAGGGTTATTTGGAAAGTGTTTTTCAATGGAAAGCCTGGATTAAGCTACTTGAACATTGAGCATCAAGATCTATAAGGATAGATCAAAATGCTTAATGGTACTTTCAAATGAGCACATACCTTGACATGATCTCGAAGGTGTTCAAGATGGATCAGTCAAAGAAGGAGTTCTTGCCTGAGTTATAAGGTATGAAGTTGAGACTTAAAGCTCGGCCATGGCAGAATAGAGAGAAAGGACGAAGGTCGTCCCCTATGCTGAAGACATAGGCCCTACAGTATGCTATGTTGTGTACCGCACCTGAAATGTGCCTTGCCATGAGTCAGTCAAGGGGTACAAGAGTGATCCAAGAATGGATCACAAGACAGCGGTCAAAGTTATCCTTAGTAACTAGTGGACTAAGGAATTTTCTCGATTATGGAGGTGGTAAAAGAGTTCGTCGTAAAGGGTTACGCCGATGCAAACTTTGACACTAATCCAGATTATTCTGAGTAGTAAACTGGATTCATGTAGTGGAACAGTTATTTGGAATAGCTCCAAATGTAGCGTAGTAGTTGCATTTACAAGATGACATAGAAATTTGCGAAGTACATACGGATCTGAAAGATTCAGACCCGTTGACTATAACATCTCTCACAAGCATAACATGATCAAACCCAGAACTCATCGAGTGTTAATCACATGGTAATGTGAACTAGATTATTGACTCTAGTAAACTCTTTGGGTGTTAGTCACATGGGGATGTGACCTTGAGTGTTAGTCACATAGCGATGTGAACTGGATTATTGACTCTAGTGCAAGTGGGAGACTGTTGGAAATATGCCCTAGAGGCAATAATAAATTGGTTATTATGGTTCGTTACTCGGGAATTCGGAGAGGTCAGATGAGATAGATGGGTGTGTTCAAAATGGAATGATCCCCTTTTCTCATGTTTGCATTTTTGTTGTCCACAAACAAATAAAGAGTCCGAAAAGACGTACGCATAACAGACTCGGTACCTAGGTCAATGGGTTCAGTGGAGAATTGCGTTACTGTAATAGCGAAGGTATCTATGAAATGCAGTACCAAGGTCAATGAAATTTATTATATTTCCTTGTTCATGATAATCGTTTATTATCCATGCTAGAATTGTATTGATAGGAAACTCAGATACATGTGTGGATACATAAGACAACACCATGTCCCTAGTAAGCCTCTAGTTGACTAGCTCGTTAATCAATAGATGGTTACGGTTTCCTGACCGTGGACATTGTATGTCGTTGATAACGGGATCACATCATTAGGAGAATGATGTGATGGACAAGACCCAATCCTAAGCCTAGCACAAAGATCGTGTAGTTCGTTCGCTAAAGCTTTTCTAATGTCAAGTATCATTTCCTTAGACCATGAGATTGTGCAACTCCCGGATACCATAGGAATACTTTTGGTGTGCCAAACGTCACAACGTAACTGGGTGACTATAAAGGTGCACTACGGGTATCTCCGAAAGTGTTTGTTGGGTTGGCACGAATCAAGACTAGAATTTGTCACTCTGTGTGACGGAGAGGTATCTCTGGGCCCACTCGGTAGGACATCATCATAATGTGCACAATGTGATCAAGGAGTTGATCATGGGATGATGTGTTATGGAACGAGTAAAGAGACTTGCCGGTAACGAGATTGAACAAGGTATCGGGATACCGACGATCGTATCTCGGGCAAGTATCGTACCGCTAGACAAAGGGAATTGTATACGGGATTGATTGAATCCTCGACATCATGGTTCATCCGATGAGATCATCTTGGAACATGTGGGAGCCAACATGGGTATCCAGATCCCGCTGTTGGTTATTGACCGGAGAACGTCTCGGTCATGTCTACGTGTCTCCCGAACCCGTAGGGTCTACACACTTAAGGTTCGGTGACGCTAGGGTTATAGAGATATTAGTATGCGGTAACCCGAAAGTTGTTCGGAGTCCCGGATGAGATCCCGGACGTCACGAGGAGTTCCGGAATGGTCCGAAGGTAAAGAATTATATATAGGAAGTGCTATTTCGGCTATCGGGACAAGTTTCGAGGTCACCGGTATTGTACCGGGACCACCGAAAGGGTCCCGGGGGTCCACCGGGTGGGGCCACCTGCCCCGGGGGGCCACATGGGCTGTAGGGGGTGCGCCTTGGCCTGTATGGGCCAAGGGCACCAGCCCCAAGAGGCCCATGCGCCAAGAGATAAGGGAAAGGAAGAGTCCTAAAGGGGGAAGGCACCTCCGAGGTGCCTTGGGGAGGATGGACTCCTCCCTGGCCGCACCCTTCCTTGGAGGAAGGGCCAAGGCTGCGCCCCCCCCTCCCTTGGCCCTATATATAGTGGGGGGAAGGGAGGGCAGCAACACCTAAGCCCTGGCGCCTCCCTCTCCCTCCCATGACACATCTCTCTCCTCCCGCAGCGCTTGGCAAAGCCCTGTTGGAATCCCGCTACTTCCACCACCACGCCGTCGTGCTGCTGGATCTCCATCAACCTCTCCTCCCCCCTTGCTGGATCAAGAAGGAGGAAATGTCGCTGCTCCGTACATGTGTTGAACGCGGAGGTGCCGTCCGTTCGGCGCTAGGATCATCGGTGATTTGGATCACGACGAGTACGACTCCATCAACCCCGTTCTCTTGAACGCTTCCGCGCGTGATCTACAAGGGTATGTAGATCCACTCCTCCCTAGTTGCTAGATGACTCCATAGATTGATCTTGGTGACACGTAGGAAAATTTTGAATTATTGCTACGTTCCCCAACAAGACGTGTCTCGGTCATGTCTACATTGTTATCGAACCCGTAGGGTCCGCACGCTTAAGGTTTCGATGACAGTTATATTATGAGTTTATGAGTGTTGATGTACCGAAGGAGTTCGTAGTCCCAGATGAGATCGGGGACATGACGAGGAGTCTCGAAATGGTCGAGACGTAAAGATCGATATATTGGACGACTATATTCGGACATCAGAAAGGTTCCGAGTGGTTCGGGTATTTTTTGTAGTACCGAGGAGTTACGGGAATACAGGGGAAGAATGGGCCTTATTGGGCTTTAGGGGAGAGGGAGATGCAGGCCGCGTGCCCCCCCCAAGGCCTAGTCCGAATTGGACTAGGGGGAGGGGTTGCGCCCCCTCCTTCCTTCTCTTCCCTCTTCCCCTTCCTTGTCTCCTACTCCTACTACATGGAAGGACTCCTAGTTGGACTAGGAAAAGGGGAATCCTACTCCTGGTGGGAGTAGGACTCCCCTAGGGCGCACCATAGAGAGGGCCGGCCCTCCCCTCCTCCACTCCTTTATATACGGGGGCAGGGGGCACCCCATAGACACACAAGTTGATCTTCGTGATCATTCTCTTAGCCGTGTGCGGTGCCCCCCTCCACCATAATCCTTGATAATATTGTAGCGGTGCTTAGGCGAAGCCCTGCGACGGTAGAACATCAAGATCGTCACCACGCCATCGTGCTGACGGAACTCTTCCCCAACACTTTGCTGGATCGGAGTCCGGGGATCGTCATCGAGCTGAACGTGTGCTAGAACTCGGAGGTGTCATAGTTTCGGTGCTTGATCGGTCGGGCCGTGAAGATGTACGACTACATCAACCGCGCTGTCATAACGCTTCCGCTTTCGGTCTACGAGGGTACATAGACTACACTCTCCCCTCTCGTTGCTATGCATCACCATGATCTTGCGTGTGCGTAGGAAATTTTTTGAAATTACTACGTTCCCCAACAGTGGTATCAGAGCCTAGGTTTTATGCGTTGATGTTGTGCACGAGTAGAACACAAGTGAGTTGTGGGCGATATAAGTCATACTGCTTACCAGCATGTCATACTTTGGTTCGGCGGTATTGTTGGATGAAGCGGCCCAGACCGACATTACACGTACACTTACGCGAGACTGGTTCTACCGACATGCTTTGCACACAGGTGGCTGGCGGGTGTCAGTTTCTCCAACTTTAGTTGAACCAAGTGTGGCTACGCCCGGTCCTTGCGAAGGTTAAAACAACACCAACTTGACAAACTATAATTGTGGTTTTGATGCGTAGGTAAGATTGGTTCTTGCTTAAGCCCGTAGCAGCCACGTAAAACTTGCAACAACAAAGTAGAGGACGTCTAACTTGTTTTTGCAGGGCATGTTGTGATGTGATATGGTCAAGACATGATGAGATATAAGTTGTTGTATGAGATGATCATGTTTTGTTGAAGTTATCGGCAACTGGCAAAATCCTTATGGTTGTCTCTCTATTGCATAAGATGCAAGCGCCCAATAATTGCTTTACTTTATCGCTATGCGATAGCAATAGTTGCAAGAGCAATTGTTGGCGAGACGACACGTGACAACACATTGAGATGGAGATCATGGTGTCATGCCGGTGATGATAGAGATCATGACAGTACTTTGGAGATGGAAATCAAAGGCGCAAGATGATGATGGCCATATCATGTCACATATTTTGATTGCATATGATGTTTATCTTTTATACATCTTATTTTGCTTAGTTTGACGGTAGCATTTTAAGATGATCTCTCACTAATTATCAAGAAGTGTTCTCCCTGAGTATGCACCGTTGCAAAAGTTCTTCGTGCTGAGACACCACGTGATGATCGGGTGTGATAGGCTCTACGTTCAAATACAACGGGTGCAAAATAGTTGCACACGCGGAATACTCAGGTTATACTTGACGAGCCAAGCATATACAGATATGGCCTCGGAACACGGAGACCGAAAGGTCGAGCGTGAATCATATAGTAGATATGATCAACATAGTGATGTTCACCATTGAAACTAATCCATCTCACGTGATGATCGGACATGGTTTAGTTGATTTGGATCACGTGATCACTTATAGGATTAGAGGGATGTCTATCTAAGTGGGAGTTCTTAAGTAATATGATTAATTGAACTTTAATTTATCATGAACTTAGTCCTGGTAGTATTGGCATATCTATGTTGTAGATCAATAGCTCGCGTTGTTGCTTCCCTGTGTTTATTTTGATATGTTCCTAGAGAAAATTGTGTTAAAAGATGTTAGTAGCAATGATGCGGATTGGATCCGTGATCTAAGGTTTATCCTCATTGCTGCACAGAAGAATTATGTCCTTGATGCACCGCTAGGTGATAGAACTATTGCAGGAGCAGATGCAGACGTTATGAACGTTTGGCTAGCTAAATATGATGACTACTTGATAGTTTAGTGCACCATGCTTAACGGCTTAGAATCGGGACTTCAAAGACGTTTTGAACATCATGGACCATATGAGATGTTCCAGGAGTTAAAGTTAATATTTCAAGCAAATACCCGAGTTGAGAGATATGAAGTCTCCAACAAGTTCTGTAGCTAAAAGATGGAGGAGAATCGCTCAACTAGTGAGCATGTGCTCAGATTGTCTGGGTACTACAATCGCTTGAATCAAGTGGGAGTTAATCTTCCAGATAAGATAGTGATTGACAGAATTCTCTAGTCACCATCACCAAGTTAGTAGAACTTCGTGATGAACTATAGTATGCAAGGGATGACGAAAACGAATCCCGAGCTTTTCATGATGATGAAATCAATGAAGGTAGAAATGAAGAAAGAGCATCAAGTGTTGATGGTTGACAAGATCACTAGTTTCAAGAAAAGGGCAAAGGGAAAAGGGGGAACTTCAAGAAAAACAACAAGCAAGTTGCTACTCAAGTGAAGAAGCCCAAGTCTGGTCCTAAGCCTGAGACTAAGTGCTTCTACTGCAAAGGGACTGGTCACTGGAAGCGGAACTACCCCAAGTGATTGGCGGATAAGAAGGATGGCAAAGTGAACATAAGTATATTTGATATACATGTTATTGATGTGTACTTTACTAGTGTTTATAGCAACCCCTCAGTATTTGATACTAGTTCAGTTGCTAAGAGTAGTAACTCGAAACGGGAGTTGCAGAATGAACAGAGACTAGTTAAGGGTGAAGTGACGATGTGTGTTGGAAGTGGTTCCAAGATTGATATGATCATCATCACACACTCCCTATACTTTCAGGATTAGTGTTGAACCTAAATAAGTGTTATTTGGTGTTTGCGTTGAGCATAAATATGATTTGATCATGTTTATTGCAATACGGTTATTCATTTAAGTAAGAGAATAAATTGTTGTTCTATTTACATGAATAAAACCTTATATGGTTACACACCCAATGAAAATGGTTCGTTGGATCTCGATCGTAGTGATACACATATTCATAATATTGAAACCAAAAGATGCAAAGTTAATAATGATAGTGCAACTCATTTGTGGCACTGCCGTTTAGGTCATATTGGTGTAAAGCGCATGAAGAAACTCCATGTTGATGGACTTTTGGAATAACTTGATTATGAATCAGTTGATGCTTACGAACCATGCCTCATGGGCAAGATGACTAAGACTCCGTTCTCCAGAACAATGCAGCAAGCAACATATTTGTTGGAAATCATGCATACTGATGTATGTGGACCGATGAATATTGAAGCTCGCAGCAAGTATCATTATTTTCTGATCTTCACAGATGATTTGAGCAGATATGAGTATATCTACTTGATGAAACACAAGTCTAAAATATTTGAAAAGTTCAAAGAATTTCAGAATGAAGTGGAGAATCATCGTAACAAAAATAAAAGTTTCTACGATATGATCGCAGAAGTAAAATATTTGAGTTACGAGTTTGGCCTTCAGTTAAAACAATGTGAAATAGTTTCACTACTCACGCCACCTGGAACACCACAGTGTAATGGTGTGTCTGAACGTCGTAATCGTACTTTACTTGATATGGTGCGATCTATGATGTCTCTTACAGATTAACCGCTATCGTTTTGGGGTTATGCATTAGAGACAGCTACATTCACGTTAAATAGGGAACCATCTAAATCCATTGAGACGACACCGTATGAACTATGGTTTGGCAAGAAACCTAAGCTGTCGTTTTCTTAAAGTTTGAGGTTGCAATGCTTATGTGAAAAAGTTTCAACCTGATAAGCTCAAACCCAAATCGGAGAAGTGCGTCTTCATAGGATACCCAAAAGAAAATGTTGGGTACACCTTCTATCACAGATCCGAAGGCAATATATTCGTTGCTGAGAATGAATCCTTTCTAGAGAAGGAGTTTCTCTCGAAAGAAGTGAGTGGGAGGAAAGTAGAACTTGATGAGGTAACTGTACCTGCTCCCTTATTGGAAAGTAGTTCATCACAGAAATCTGTTCCTGTAACTACACACTGATTAGTGAGGAAGCTAATGATGATGATCATGTAACTTCAGATCAAGTTACTACCGAACCTCGTAGGTAAACTAGAGTGAGATCCGCACCAGAGTGGTACGGCAATCCTGTTCTAGAGGTCATGTTACTTGACCATGACGAGCCTACGAACTATGAGGAAGCGACGATGAGCCCAGATTCCGCGAAATGGCTTGAGGCCATGAAATCTGAGATGAGATCCATGTATGAGAACAAAGTATGGACTTTGATTGACTTGCCCAATGATCGGCGAGCCATTGAGATTAAATGGATCTTCAAGAGGAAGACGGACGTTGATAGTAGTGTTACTATCTATAAAGCTAGAATTGTCGCAAAAAAAGGTTTTTCGACAAGTTCAAGGTGTTGACTACGATGAGAGTTTCTCACTTGTATCTATGCTTAAGTCTGTCTGAATCATGTTAGCAATTGTCGCATTTTATGAAATCTGGTAAATGGATAAACAAAACTGCATTCCTTAATGGATTTATTAAAGAAGAGTTGTATACGATGCAACTAGAAGGTTTTGTTGATCCTAAAGGTGTTAACTAAATATGCAAGCTCGAGCGATCCATCTATGGACTGGTGCGAGCATCTCGGAGTTGGAATATACGCTTTGATAAGTTGATCAAAGCATATAGTTTTATACAGACTAGCGGTGAAGCCTGTAAAGGAGCACTACAGCATTTCTGATAAGTATATGTGAACGACATATTGTTGATCAGAAATAATGTATAATTTTCTGGAAAGCATAAAGGAATATTTGAAAGGAGTTTTTCAAAGAAAGACCTCGGTGAAGCTGCTTACATATTGAGCATCAAGATCTATAGAGATAGATCAAGACGCTTGATAAGTTTTTTCAATGAGTACATACCTTGACAAGATTTTGAAGTAATTCAAAATGGAACAGTCAAAGAAAGAGTTCTTGCTTGTGTTGCAAGGTGTGAAATTGAGTAAGACTCAAAGCCCGACCACGGCAGAAGATAGAAAGAGAATGAAAGTCATTCCCTATGCCTCAGCCATAGATTCTATAAAGTATGCCATGCTGTGTACCAGATCTGTTGTATACCCTACATTGTGTTAAGCGAGGGAATACAATAGTGATCTAGGAAGTAGATCACTGGACAGCGGTCAAAATTATCCTTAGTGGAATAAGGATATGTTTCTCGATTATGGAGGTGACAAAAGGTTCGTTGTAAAGGGTTACGTCGATGCAAACTTTGACACTAATCTAGATGATTCTAAGTCTCAATCTGGATGCATATTGAAAGTGGGAGCAATTAGCTAGAGTAGCTCCGTGCAGAGCATTGTTGACATAGAAATTTGCAAAATACATACGGATCTGAATATGGCAGACCAGTTGACTAAACTTCTCTCACAGGCAAAACATAATCACACCTTAGTACTCTTTGGGTGTTAATCACATAGCAATGTGAACTAGATTATTGACTCTAGTAAACCCTTTGAGTGTTGGTCACATAATGATGTGAACTATTGGTGTTAAATCACATGGCAATGTGAACTAGATTATTGACTCTAGTGCAAGTGGGAGACTGAAGGAAATATGCCCTAGAGGCAATAATAAAGTTATTTTTTATTTCCTTATTTCATGATAAATGTTTATTATTCATGCTAGAATTGTATTAACCGGAAACATAATACATGTGTGAATACATAGACAAACAGAGTGTCACTAGTATGCCTCTACTTGACTAGCTCGTTAATCAAAGATGGTTATGTTTCCTAACCATAGACAAAGAGTTGTTATTTGATTAACGGGATCACATCATTAGGAGAATGATGTGATTGACTTGACCCATTCCGTTGGCTTAGCACTCGATCGTTTAGTATGTTGCTATTGCTTTCTTCATGACTTATACATGTTCCTATGACTATGAGATTATGCAACTCCCGTTTACCGGAGGAACACTTTGTGTGCTACCAAACGTAACAAGGTAACTGGGTGATTATAAAGGAGCTCTAAAGGTGTCTCCAAATGTACATGTTGGGTTGGCGTATTTCGAGATTAGGATTTGTCACTCCGATTGTCAGAGAGGTATCTCTGGGCCCTCTCGGTAATGCACATCACATAAGCCTTGCAAGCATTGCAACTAATGAGTTAGTTGTGAGATGATGTATTACGGAACGAGTAAATAGACTTTCCAGTAACAAGATTGTACTAGGTATTGAGATACCGACGATCAAATCTCGGGCAAGTAACATACCGATGACAAAGGGAACAACGTATGTTGTTATGCGGTCTGACTGATAAAGATCCTCGTAGAATATGTAGGAGCCAATATGAGCATCCAGGTTCCGCTATAGGTTATTGACCGAAGATGTGTCTCGGTCATGTCTACATTGTTCTCGAACCCATAGGGTCCGCACGCTTAAGGTTTCGATGACAGTTATATTATGAGTTTATGAGTTTTGATGTACCGAAGGAGTTCGGAGTCCCGGATGAGATCGGGGACATGACGAGGAGTCTCGAAATGGTCGAGATGTAAAGATCGATATATTGGACGAGTATATTCGGACATCGGAAAGGTTCCGAGTGGTTCGGGTATTTTTCGGAGTACCGAGGAGTTACGGGAATACGGGGGAAGAAGTATATGGGCCATATTGGGCTTTAGGGGAGAGGTAGAGGCAGGCCGCGCGCCCCCCAAGGCCTAGTCCGAATTGGACTAGGGGGAGGGGCTGCGCCCCCTCCTTCCTTCTCTTCCCTCTTCCCCTTCCTTGTCTCCTACTCCTACTACATGGAAGGACTCCTAGTTGGACTAGGAAAAGGGGAATCCTACTCCCGGTGGGAGTAGGACTCCCCTAGGGCGCGCCGAGAGGGCCGGCCCTCCCCTCCTCCACTCCTTTATATATGGGGGCAGGGGGCACCCCATAGACACACAAGTTGATCTTCATGATCGTTCTCTTAGCCGTGTGCGGTGCCCCCCTCCACCATAATCCTCGATAATATTGTAGCGGTGCTTAGGCGAAGCCCTGTGATGGTAGAACATCAAGATCGTCACCACGTCGTCGTGCTGACAGAACTCTTCCCCGACACTTTGCTGGATCGGAGTCCGGGGATCGTCATCGAGCTGAGCGTGTGCTAGAACTCGGAGGTGCCGTAGTTTCGGTGCTTGATCGGTCGGGCCATGAAGACGTACGACTACATCAACCGCGTTGTAATAACGCTTCCGCTTTCGGTCTACGAGGGTACGTAGACTACACTCTCCCCTCTCGTTGCTATGCATCACCATGATCTTGCGTGTGCGTAGGAAATTTTTTGAAATTACTACGTTCCCCAACATGGAGTAGGGTCCAAGTCTCCTGGATCACATTCGGCGAGAAAATCACGTTCCCGAAGGTTTTATTCCGTTTGGACTCCGTTTGATATTCTGTTTTCCGAAATACGGAAATAGGCAAAAAACAGCAATTCTGGGCTGGGCCTCCGGTTAATAGGTTAGTCCCAAAAATAATATAAAAGTGGAAAATAAAGCCCAATATAGTCCAAAACAGTAGATAATATAGCATGGAGCAATCAAAAATTATAGATACGTTGGAGACGTATCAGGCATCCCCAAGCTTAATTCCTGCACGTCCTCGAGTAGGTAAATGATAAAAAGAAAATTTTTGATGCGGAGTGCTACTCGGCATAATTTCAATGCAAATTTTCTTAATTGTGGTATGAATATTCAGATTAGGAAGATTAAAGACAAAAGTTCATATTGACATAGAGAATAATAATACTTCAAGCAAACCAACAAAGCAGTTATGTTTTCTTAAAGTAACATGGCCAAAGAAAGTCCATCCCTACAAAATCATATAGTTTAGTCATGCTCCATTTTCGTCACACAAGAATGCTCTCATCATGCACAACCCCGATGACAATCCAAGCAATTGTTTCATACCTTAATAATTTCAAACTCAAAAACTTTCACGCAATACATGAGCGTGAGCCATGGATATAGCACTATGGGTGGAATAGAATATAATGATGGGGGTTATGTGGAGAATACAAAAAGAAGAAAGTCTCACATCAACGAGGCTAATCAATGAGCTATGGAGATGCCCATTGATTGATGTTAATGCAAGGAGTAGGGATTTCCATGCAACGGATGCACTAGAGCTATAAATGTATGAAGGCTCAACAAAAGAAACTAAGTGGGTGTGCATCCAACTTGCTTGCTCACGAAGACCTAGGGCACTTGAGGAGGCCCATTGTTGGAATATACAAGCCAAGTTCTATAATGAAAATTCCCACTAGTATATGAAAGTGATAACTCAAGAGACTCTCTATATGAAGAACATGGTGCTACTTTGAAGCACAAGTGTGGAAAAGGAATAGTAGCATTGTCCCTTTTTTTGGTGCCTTCTTTTTTTTCTTTGGCCTTTCTCTTTCTTTTTTTTATTGGGACAATGCTCTATTGAATGATGATCATCACACTTCTATTTTATTTACAACTCAATGATTACAACTCGATATTAGAACAAAGTATGACTCTATATGGATGCCTCCGGCGGTGTACCGGGATATGCAATGAATCAAGAGTGACAAGTATGAAAAAAATTATGAACGGTGGCCTTGCCACAAATACTATGTCAACTACATGATCATGCTAAGCAATATGACAATGATGAATGTGTCATGATAAACTGGATGGTGGAAAGTTGCATGGCAATATATCTCGGAATGGCTATGGAAATGCCATAATAGGTAGGTATGGTGGCTGTTTTGAGGAAGATATAAGGAGGTTTATGTGTGAAAGAGCGTATCATATCACGGGGTTTGGATGCACCGGCGAAGTTTGCACCAACTCTCGATGTGAGAAAGGGCAATGCACGGTACCGTAGAGGCTAGCAATGATGGAAGGGTGAGAGTGCGTATAATCCATGGAATCAACATTAGTCATAAAGAACTCAAATACTTATTGAAAAAATCTACAAGCCATCAAAAACCAAAGTATTACGCGCATGCTCCTAGGGGGATAGATTGGTAGGAAAATACCATTGCTCGTCCCCGACCGCCACTCATAAGGAGGACAATCAAATAACACCTCATGTTTCAAATTTGTTGCATAACGTTTACCATACATGCATGCTACTGGACTTGCAAACTTTAACTCAAGCACTTATCAAATTCACAATTACTCTACTAGCATGACTTTGATATTACTACCTCCATATCTCAAAACAATTATCAAGCATCCAACTTTTCTTAGTATTCAACACACTCAAAAGAAAGTTTCACAAATCTTGAATACCAAGCATGTTATTATTAAGAAAATTATCATGCTATTAAGACTCTCAAAATAATTTAAGTGAAGCATGAGAGATCAATAGTTTCTTTAAAACAAATCCACCACCGTGCTCAAAAAAATCTAAGTGAAGCACATAGAGCAAAATTATAGCGCTCAAAAGATATAAGTGAAGCACATAGAGTATTCTATCAAATTCTAATTCATGTATGGCTCTCTCAAAAGGTGTGTACAGCAAGGATGATTGTGGCACACTAACAACCAAAGACACAAATAATACAAGACGCTCCAAGCAAAACACATATCATGTTGGTGAATAAAAATATAGCTCCAAGTAAATTACCGATGGAAGTGGACGAAAGAGGGGATGCCTTCCGGGGCATCCCCAAGCTTTGACTTTTTGGTGTCCTTGGATTATCTTGGGGGTGCCATGGGCATCCCCAAGCTTAGGCTCTTTCCACTCCTTATTCCATAGTCCATCACAAGAATTCACCCAAAACTTGAAAACTTCACAACACAAAACTTAAAGTAGAAAACTCGTGAGCTCCGTTAGCGAAAGAAAACAAAAAACCACTTCAAGGTACTGTAATGAATTCATTCTTTATTTATATTGATGTTAAACCTACTGTATTCCAACTTCTCTATGGATTATAAACTATTTTACTAACCATAGATTCATCAAAATAAGCAAACAACACACGAAAAACAGAATCTGTCAAAAACAGAACAGTCTGTAGTAATCTGTAGCTAGCGCAATATCTGGAACCCCAAAAATTCTCAAATAAATTGCTGGACGTGAGGAATTTATCTATTAATCATCTTCAAAAAGAATTAACTAAATAGCACTCTCCAAATAAAAATGACAGAAGTTCTCGTGAGCGCTAAAGTTTCTATTTTTTACAGCAAGTTCAACAAGACTTTCCCCAAGTCTTCCCAATGGTTCTACTTGACACAAACACTAATTAAACACACAAAAACACAATCAAAACAGAGGCTAAATAATTTATTTATTACTAAACAGGAGTAAAAATCAAGGAATAAAAATAAAATTGGGTTGCCTCCCAACAAGCGCTATCGTTTAACGCCCCTAGCTAGGCATAAAAGTGAAGATAGATCTAGGTATTGCCATCTTTGGTAGGCAATCCATAAGTGGCTCTCGTGATAGTTTCATATGGAAATCTTATTTTATTTCTTGGAAAGTGTTCCATGCCCTTTTTTAATGGAAATTGAAATCTAATATTCCCTTCCTTCATATCAATAATCGCACCAACCGTTCTAAGGAAAGGTCTACCAAGAATATAGGGCAAGAAGGATTGCAATCTATATCAAGAACAATGAAATCTACGAGCACATAATTTCTATTTGAAACAATAAGAACATCATTAATCCTTCCCATAGGTTTCTTAATAGTAGAATCCGCAAGATGCAAGTTTAGAGAGCAATCATCAAAATCGCAGAAATCTAGCAAAACACACAAAGTTTTGGGGATAGTGGAGACACTAGCACCCAAATCACACAAAGCATAAAACTCATGGTTTTTAATTTTAATTTTAATAGTTGGTTCCCACTCATCATAGAGTTTTCTAGGGATAGAAATTTTCAACTCAAGTTTTTCTTCATAAGATTGCATCAAGGCATCAATAATATGTTCGGTGAAGGCGTTATTTTGACTATAAGCATGTGGAGAATTTAGCACGGATTGCAACAAGGAAATACAATCAATTAAAGAGCAACTTTCATAATTAAATTCCTTGAAATCAAATATAGTTGGTTTAGAAACATCTAGATTTTTTATTTCTTTTAATCCCACTTTCATCAATTTCATCATAAAGATCTAAATACTCCGAATTTTTAGAACGCCTTCTAGGTAAAGGAAGATCATATTCAGTTTCATCAAGATTCATATTGCAAAACAGAGATTTAATAGGAGACACATCAATAACTTTTAGATCTTCATCTTGATTTTTATAGGAATTGGAAGAACACGCTTTAATAATGGCATCTTTGGAAGCACGCATCCTAGCGGTTCTTTCCTTGCACTCATCAGTGGAAATTCTCATGACTTTGAGAGACTCATTGATATCATGCTTAGGAGGAATAGATCTAAGCTTTAAAGAATCAATTTCAAGGGAAATTCTACCAACGTTCCTAGCCAAATCATCAACTTTAAGCAATTTCTCTTCAAGCAAAGCATTAAAATTCTTTTGTGAATTCATAAACTCTTTAACACTATTCTCAAATTCAGAGGGCATCTTATTATAATTTTGATAAGAGTTGTTGTAGGAATTCCCATAATTATTAGAAGGATTACTAGGATATGGCCTAGGATTAAAATTCCCTCTATAAGCGTTGTTACCAAAATTATTCCTACCAACAAAATTCACATCCACAGATTCATTGTTATTCTCAATCAAAGTAGACAAAGGCATATCATTAGGATCAGAAGAAACACTCTTGGTAGCAAATAATTTCATAAGTTCATCCATCTTTCCACTCAAAACATTGATTTCTTCTATCGCATGCACATTTTTATTAGAAGATCTTTCAGTATGCCATTGAGAATAATTAACCATAATATTATCTAGGAGTTTAGTGGCATCTCCTAAAGTGATTTCCATAAAAGTGCCTCCCGCGGCCGAATCTAAAAGATTTCTAGAAGCAAAATTCAATCCGGCATAAAAAATTTGTATAATCATCCACAAATTCAAACCATGAGTAGGGCAATTACGTATCATTAATTTCATTCTCTCCCAAGCTTGTGCAACATGTTCATGATCAAGTTGCTTAAAGTTCATAATATCGTTTCTAAGAGAGATGATCTTAGCGGGAGGGAAATACTTAGAGATAAAAGCATCTTTGCACTTGTTCCAAGAATCAATACTATTTTTAGGCAAAGACGAAAACCAAGCTTTAGCATGATCTCTAAGCGTAAAAGGAAATAGCTTCAATTTAACGACATCATTATCGACATCTTTTTTCTTTTGCATATCACATAAATCAACGAAGCTATTCAGATGAGTAGCGGCATCTTCACTAGGAAGGTCGGCTAATTGATCTTTCATAACAAGATTCAACAAAGCAGTATTGATTTCACAAGATTCAGTATTGGCAAGAGGAGCAATCGGAGTGCTAAGGAAATCATTATTATTGGTATTGGTGAAGTCACACAATTTGGTAGTATCTTGAGCCATCGCGACAAACAAGCAATCCAGCACACGAGCAAACAAAAGGCAAGCGGGCAAAAATAGGCAAATAGAGAGGGAGGAGGAGAAGGACATTGGGAAAGAGAGGGCTAATAAAATGGCAAGGGTGAAGTGGGGGAGAGGGAAACGAGAGGCAAATGTCAAATAATGTAATGCGAGAGATAGGGATTGTGATGGGTACTTGGTATGTTGACTTTTTGCGTAGACTCCCCGGCAACGGCGCCAGAAATTCTTCTTGCTACCTCTTGAGCTTGCGTTGGATTTCCCCAAAGAGGAAAGGATGATGTAGCAGAGTAGCGTAAGTATTTCCCTCAGTTTTTGAGAACCAAGGTATCAATCCAGTAGGAGGCCACGCTCAAGTCCCTCATACCTGCACAAAACGATAGCTACTCGCAACCAACGCGATTAGGGGTTGTCAATCCCTTCACTGTCACTTACGAGAGTGAGATCTGATAGATATAATATTTTGGTATTTTTGGTATAGAGATGCAAAGTGAAAAGTAAAAGGCAAAGTAAAAAAGCAAAGTAAGATTAAAGTGATGGAGATTGATATGATGAGAATAGACCCGGGGGTCATAGGTTTCACTAGTGGCTTCTCTCAAGAGCATAAGTATTCTACGGTGGGTGAACAAATTACTGTTGAGCAATTGACAGAATTGAGCATAGTTATGAGAATATCTAGGCATGATCATGTATATAGGCATCACGTCCGTGACAAGTAGACCGAAACGATTCTGCATCTACTACTATTAATCCACTCATCAACCGCTATCCAGCATGCATCTAGAGTATTAAGTTAAAAACAAAGTAACGCTTTAAGCAATATGACATGATGTAGAGAGATAAATTCATGCAATATGAAATAAACCCCATCTTGTTATCCTCGATGGCAACGATGCAATACGTGCATTGCTGCCCCTTCTGTCACTGGGAAAGGACACCGCAAGATCGAACCCAAAGCTAAGCACTTATCCCACGGCAAGAACTACCAATCTAGTTGGCCAAACCAAACGGATAATTTGAAGAGACTTGCAAAGATAACCAATCATACATAAAAGAATTCAGAGAAGATTCAAATATTATTCATAGATAGACTTGATCAGAAACCCACAATTCATCGGTCTCAACAAACACACCGCAAAAAGAAGAAGATTACATCGAATAGATCTCCACGAGAGAGGGGGAGAACTTTGTATTGAGATCCAAAAAGAGAGAAGAAGCCATCTAGCTACTAACTATGGACCCGAAGGTCTGAGGTAAACTACTCACACTTCATCGGAGGGGCTATGATGATGTAGAAGCCCTCCGTGATGACAGCCTTCTCTGGCGGAGCTCCAGAACAGGCCCCAAGATGGGATCTCGTGGATATAGAAAGTTGCGGCGGTGGAATTAGGTTTTTGGCTCCTGTTCTGATCGTTTGGGGGTACATAGGTATATATAGGAGGAAGGAGTACGTCGGTGGAGCGCCGAGGGGCCCACGAGGCAGGAGGCGCGCCCCCCACCCTCGTGACCACCTCTTTGACTCCTTGGAGTAGGGTCCAAGTCTCCTGGATCACGTTCGGCGAGAAAATCACGTTCCCGAAGGTTTTATTCCGTTTGGACTCCGTTTGATATTCTGTTTCTCCAAAATACTGAAATAGGCAAAAAACAGCAATTCTGGGCTGGGCCTCCGGTTAATAGGTTAGTCCCAAAAATAATATAAAAGTAAAAAATAAAGCCCAATATAGTCCAAAACAGTAGATAATATAGCATGGAGCAATCAAAAATTATAGATACGTTGGAGACATATCATCATACACCCACCAAATACCTTCCTCAAAACAGCCACCATACCTACCTATCATGGCATTTCCATAGCCATTCCGAGATATATTGCCATGCATCTTTCCACCGTTTCGTTCATTATGACACGCTCCATCATTGTCATATTTCTAGCATGATCATGTAGTTGACATCGTATTTGTGGCAAAGCCACCGTTCATAATTCTTTCATACATGTCACTCTTGATTCATTGCATATCCCGGTACACCGCGGAGGCATTCATATAGAGTCATATTTTGTTCTAAGTATTGAGTTGTAATTGTTGAGTTGTAAGAAAAATAAAAAGTGTGATGATCATCATTTTTAGAGCATTGTCCCAAGTGAGGAAAGGATGATGGAGACTATGATTCCCCCACAAGTCGGGATGAGACTCCGGACGAAAAAAAAGAGGCCATAAAAAAGAGAAGGCCCAAAAAAGTGAGAGAAAAAGAGAGAAGGGACAATGTTACTATCCTTTTACCACACTTGTGCTTCAAAGTAGCACCATGATCTTCATGATAGAGAGTCTCTCATTCTGTCACTTTCATATACTAGTGGGAATCTTTCATTATAAAACTTGGCTTGTATATTCCAATGACGGGCTTCCTCAAAATGCCCTAGGTCTTTGTGAGCAAGCGAGTTGGATGCACACCCACTTAGTTTCTTTTGTTGAGCTTTCATATACTTATAGCTCTAGTGCATCCGTTGCATGGCAATCCCTACTCACTCACATTGATATCTATTGATGGGCATCTCCATAGCCCGTAGATACGCCTAGTTGATGTGAGACTGTCTTCCCCCCTTTTTGTCTTCTCCACAACCACCATTCTATTCCACCTATAGTGATATATCCATGGCTCACGCTCATGTATTGCGTGAAGATCGAAAAAGTTTTGAAAATGTCAAAAGTATGAAACAATTGCTTGGCTTGTCATCGGGGTTGTGCATGATGTAAATACTTTGTGTGGTGAAGATAGAGCATAGCCAGACTATATGATTTTGTAGGGATAGCTTTCTTTGGCCATGTTATTTTGAGAAGACATAATTGCTTTGTTAGTATGCTTGAAGTATTATTATTTTTATGTCAACATGAACTTTTGTCTTGAATCTTTTGAATATGAATATTCATACCACAATTAAGAAGATTTACATTGAAATTATGCCAAGTAGCACTCCGCATCAAAAATTCCGTTTTTATCATTTACCTACTCGAGGACGAGAAGGAATTAAGCTCGGGGATGCTTGATACGTCTCCAACGTATCTATAATTTTTGATTGCTCCATGCTATATTATCTACTGTTTTGGACATTATTGGGCTTTATTATCCAATTTTATATTATTTTTGGGACTAACCTATTATCCAGAGGCCCAACCCAGAAATGCTGTTTTTTTGCCTATTTTAGGGTTTCGAATAAAAGGAATATCAAACGGAGTCCAAACGGAATGAAACCTTCGGGAACATGATTTTCTCACCGAATACAACTCATGAGACTTGGACCCTACGTCAAGCCAATTAACAGGAGGCCACAAGGTAGGGGGCGCGCCTGCCCCCCCCCCCCAGGCGCGCCCTCCACCCTTGTGGGCCCCCTGTTGCTCCACCGACGTATTTCTTCCTCCTATATATATCCACGTACCCCCAAACGATCAGAGGCGGAACCAAAAACCTAATTCCACCGCCGCAACTTTCTGTATCCACGAGATCCCATCTTGGGGCCTGTTCCAGAGCTCCGCCGGAGGGGGCATTGATGTCTACTACACAACCTTCTTCTTGTAGACGTTGTTGGGCCTCCAAGTGCAGAGGTTTGTAGGACAGTAGCAAATTTCCCTCAAGTGGATGACCTAAGGTTTATCAATCCGTGGAAGGCGTAGGATGAAGATGGTCTCTCTCAAGCAACCCTGCAACCAAATAACAAAGAGTCTCTTGTGTCCCCAACACACCCAATACAGTGGTAAATTGTATAGGTGCACTAGTTCGGCGAAGAGATGGTGAAACAAGTGGTATATGGATAGTATATAAAGGTATTTGTAATCTGAAGTTATAAAAACAGCAAGGTAACTAATGATAAAAGTGAGCATAAACAGTATTGCAATGATAGGAAACAAGGCCTAGGGTTCATACTTTCGCTAGTGTAAGTTCCCTCAACAATGATAACATAATTGGATCACATAACCATCCCTCAACATGCAACAAAGAGTCACTCCAAAGTCACTAATAGCGGAGAACGAATGAAGAGATTATGGTAGGGTACGAAACCACCTCAAAGTTATTCTTTCCAATCAATCCGTTGGGCTATTCCTATAAGTGTCACAAACATCCCTAGAGTTCGTACTAGAATAACACCTTAAGACACAAATCAATCAAAACCCTAATGTCACCTAGATACTCCAATGTCACCTCAAGTATCCGTGGGTATGATTATACGATATGCATCACACAATCTCAGATTCATCTATTCAACCAACACAAAGGACCTCAAAGAGTGCCCCAAAGTTCTACCGGAGAATCACGACAAAAATGTGTGCCAACCCCTATGCATAGGTTCATGGGGGAAACCCGCAAGTTGATCACCAAAACATACATCAAGTGAATCACGTGGTATCCCATTGTCACCACAGATACGCACGGCAAGACATACATCAAGTGTTCTCAAATCTTTAAAGACTCAATCCTATAAGATTACTTCAAAGGGGAAACTCAATTCATTACAAGAGAGAAGAGGGGGAGGAGAAACATAGGATCCAACTATAATAGCAAAGCTCGCGATACATCAAGATCGTGCCAAATCAAGAACACGAGAGAGAGGGAGAGAGATCAAACACATAGCTACTGGTACATACCCTCAGCCCCGAGGGAGAACTACTCCCTCCTCGTCATGGAGAGCACCGGGATGATGAACATGGCCATCGGAGAGGGATTTCCCCCTCTGGCAGGGTGCCGGAATGGGTCTAGATTGGTTTTCGGTGGCTACAGAGGCTTCTGGCGGCGGAACTCCCGATCTATTGTGCTCTCTGGAAGTTTTACGATACGTAGGTATATATGGGTGAAAGGAGTACGTCGGTGGACCAAAGGGGGGGCCACGAGGCAGGGGGCGCCCCCTACCCTCGTGAGCACCTCCTTCATCTTCTACGTAGGGTCCAAGTCTATCCGGTAGGTTTCCTTCTAAAAATAACTTCTCCAGTTGATTTCGTTCCGTTTCAACTCCGTTTGATATTCCTTTTCTTTGAAACACTGAAATAGGCATAAAACAGCAAATCTGGGTTGGGCCTCCGGTTAATTGGTTAGTCCCAAAAGTAATATAAAAGTGGATAATAAAGCCCAATATTGCCCAAAACAGTAGATAATATAGCATGGAGCAATCAAAAATTATAGATGCGTTGGAGACGTATCAAGCATCCCCAAGCTTAATTCCTGCTCGTCCTCGAGTAGGTAAATGATAAAAAGATAATTTTTGATGTGGAATGCTAGTTGGCATAATTTCAATGTAATTCTTCTTACTTGTGATATGAATATTCAGATCCGAAAGATTCAAGACAAAAGTTCATATTGACATAAAAAATAATAATACTTCAAGCATACTAACTAAGCAATCATGTATTCTCAAAATAACATGGCTAAAGAAAGCTATCCCTACAAAATCATATAGTCTGGCTATGCTCCATCTTCACCACACAAAATATTTAAATCATGCACAACCCCGATGACAAGCCAAGCAATTGTTTCATACTTTTGATGTTCTCAAACTTTTTCAATCTTCACGCAATACATGAGCATGAGCCATGGACATAGCACTATAGGTGGAATAGAATGGTGGTTGTGGAGAAGACAAAAAGGAGAAGATAGTCTCACATCAACTAGGCGTATCAACGGGCTATGGAGAGGCCCATCAATAGATATCAATGTGAGTGAGTAGGGATTGACATGCAACGGATGCACTAGAGCTATAAATTTATGAAAGCTCAAAAGAAACTAAGTGGGTGTGCATCCAACTTGCTTGCTCACAAAGACCTAGGGCATTTTGAGGAAGCCCATCATTGGAATATACAAGCCAAGTTCTATAATGAAAGATTCCCACTAGTATATGAAAGTGACAACATAGGAGACTCTCTATCATGAAGATCATGGTGCTACTTTGAAGCACAAGTGTGGTAAAAGGATAGTAGCATTGTCCCTTCTCTCTTTTTCTCTCATTCATTTTTTATTTTTTTTATTTGGGCCTTTTCTCTTTTTTATGGCCTCTTTTCTTTCTCTTTTTTATTTGGGCTTCTTTGGCCTCTTTTCTTTCTTTTTCGTCCGGAGCCTCATCCCGACTTGTGGGGGAATCATAGTCTCCATCATCCTTTCCTCACTGGGACAAGGCTCGAATAATGATGATCATCACACTTTTATTTACTTACAACTCGAGAATTACAAGTCGATACTTATAACAAGATATGAATCTATATGAATGCCTCCGGCGGTGTACCGGGATGTGCAATGACTCATGAGTGACATGTATGAAAGAATTATCAGTGGTGGCTTTGCCACAAATACGATGTCAACTACATGATCATGCTAAGCAATATGACAATGATGAAGCGTGTCATAATAAATGGAAAGGTGGAAAGTTGCATGGCAATATATCTCGGAATGGCTATGGAAATGCCATAATAGGTATGTATGGTGGCTGTTTTGAGGAAGGTATATGGTGGGTGTATGGTACCGGCGAAAGTTGTGTGGTACTAGAGAGGCTAGCAATGGTGGAAGGGTGAGAGTGCGTATAATCCATGGACTCAACATTAGTCATAAAGAACTCACATACTTATTGCAAAAATCTATTAGTTATCGAAACAAAGTACTACGCGCATGCTCCTAGGGGATATATTGGTAGGAAAAGACCATCGCTCATCCCCAATCGCCACTCATAAGGAAGGCAATCAATAAATAAATCATGCTCCGACTTCATCACATAACGGTTCACCATACTTGCATGCTACGAGAATCACAAACTTCAACACAAGTATTTCTCAAATTCATAACCACTCAACTAGCATGACTCTAATATCACCATCTCCATATCTCAAAACAATTATCAAGTATCAAACTTCTCATAGTATTCAACACACTCATAAGAGAATTTTATTATTCTTGAATACCTAGCATATTAGGATTTTAAGCAAATTACCATGCTATTTAAGACTCTCAAAATAATATAAGTAAAGCATGAGAGTTCATCTGTTTCTTCAAAATAAAACTACCACCATGCTCTAAAAGATATAAGTGAAGCACTAGAGCAAATGACAAACTACTCCGAAGGATATAAGTGAAGATCAATGAGTAGTTGAATAATTATGCAACTATGTGAAGACTCTCTAACATTTAATAATTTAAGATCTTGATACTTTATTCAAACAGCAAGAAAAACAAAATAAAATGATATCTAAGAATAGCAAACATCATGTGAAGAAGGAAAAACTTAGGATTAACCGAAACTAACCGATAGTTGTTGAAGAAGAAAGGTGGGATGCCAACTGGGGCATCCCCAAGCTTAGACGCTTGAGACTTCTTGGAATATTATCTCGGGATGCCTTGGGCATCCCCAAGCTTGAGCTTTTGTGTCTCCTTAATTCCTCTCATATCACGGTCTCCCTAAATCTCAAAAGCTTCATCCACACAAAACTCAACAAGGACTCATGAGATAAGTTAGTATAAACCATTGCAAAAACCTTATCATACTCTACTGTAGCAAATCACTAAAATTATTATTCAACATTTCATACTAAATGCCTCTGCATATTAAATATTCCTATCCTCAAATAGAATCATTAAAGAAGCAAACATATGCAAACAATGCAAACATAACAGCAATCTGCCTAAACTGGACAGTCTGTAAAGAATGCAGCAACATCCATACTTCCCTAGCTCAAAAATTTATGAAAGAAAATTACCACTTTAGTAAATTTATCAGATCTTAATATGCAAAAGGTTTCAACATTTTATCACATTCTGACTTTTCTAGGGAATTATTGCAACAGCGGTAAACTTTCTGTTTTCAAACAGCAACATGAAGACTTGTAACATAGGCATACTAAAGACTATCAATGCCACTTTTATTGGAATAAAAGATGCAAAACATTTTTATAAATAACATCAAGCAAATCCTAACAAAATAAATTGATGCTCCAAGCAAAACACATATCATGTGGTGAATAAAAATATAGCTCCAAGTAAAGTTACCGATGGAAGTAGACGAACGAGGGGATGCCTTCCGGGGCATCACCAAGCTTAGGCTCTTGGTTGTCCTTGAATATTACCTTGGGGTTCCTTGGGAATCCCCAAGCTTAGGCTCTTGCCACTCCTTATTCGATAGTCCATCGAATCTTTACCCAAAACTTGAAAACTTCACAACACAAAACTTAACAGAAAACTCGTAAGCTCCGTTAGCGAAAGAAAACAAAACACCACTTCAAGGTACTGTAATGAACTCATTATTTATTTATATTGGTGTTAAACATACTGTATTCCAACTTATCTATGGTTTATAAACTATTTTACTAGCCATAGATTCATTAAAATAAGCAAACAACACACGAAAAACAGAATCTGTCAAAAACAGAACAGTCTGTAGTAATCTGGATCAAACATATACTTATGGAACTCATAAAATTCTCAAATAAATTGGTGGACCTGAGTAATTTGTCTATTAATCATCTGAAAAAAGAATTAACTAAATATCACTCTCCAATAAAAAATGGCAGCAATTCTCGTGAAACCCTAAAGTTTCTGTTTTTTACAGCATGATCGCAAAGACTTTCCCCAAGTCTTCCCAAAGGTTCTACTTGGCACAAACACTAATTAAAAGCATAAAACCACATCTAAACAGAGGCTAGATGAATTATTTATTAACTAACAGGAGCAAAAATCAAGGAACTAAAATAAAATTGGGTTGCCTCCCAACAAGCGCTATCATTTAACGCCCCTAGCTAGGCATGATGATTTCAATGATGCTCACATAAAGGATAAGAATTGAAACATAAAGAGAGCATCATGAAGCATATGGCAAGCACATTTAAGTCTAACCCTCTTCCTATGCATAGGGATTTTGTGAGAAAACAACTTGTGGGAACAAGAATCAACTTGCATAGGAAGGCAAAACAAGTATAACTTCAAAACTTTAAGCACATAGAGAGGAAAATTGATATTATTGCAATTCCTACAAGCATATATTCCTCCCTCATAATAATTTTCAGTAGAATCATGGATGAATTCAACAATATAACCAGCACCTAAAGCATTCTTTTCATGATCTACAAGCATAGAAAATGTATTACTCTCCACACAAGCAAAATTCTTCTCATGAATAATAGTGGGAGCAAACTCAACAAAATAATTATCATGTGAGGCATAATCCAATTGAAAATTAAAATCATGATGAAAATTTTCATGGTTATCATTAATCTTTATAGCATACATGTCATCACAATAATCATCATAGATATCAACTTTGTTCTCATAATCAATTGGAACCTCTTCTGAAATAGTGGATTCATCACTAAATAAAGTCATGACCTCTCCAAATCCACTTTCATCAATATAATCATCATAAATAGGAGGCGTGCTTTCATTATAATAAATTTGCTCATCAAAACCTTGGCAGACAAAAAATATCATCTTCATCAAACATAGCTTCCCCAAGCTTGTGGCTTTGCATATCATTAGCATCATGGATATTCAAGGAATTTGTACTAACAACATTGCAATCATGCTCATCATTCAAAGATTTAGTGCCAAACATTTTAATGCATTCTTCTTCTAACACTTCGGCACAATTTTCCTTTCCATCATACTCACGAAAGATATTAAAAAGGTGAAGCGTATGAGAAAAACTCAATTCCATTTTTTTATAGTTTTCTTTTATAAACTAAACTAGTGATAAAACAAGAAACTAAAAGACTCGATTGCAAGATCTAAAGATATACCTTCAAGCGCTAACCTCCCCGGCAACGGCGCCAGAAAAGAGCTTGATGTCTACTACACAACCTTCTTCTTGTAGACGTTGTTGGGCCTCCAAGTGCAGAGGTTTGTAGGACAGTAGCAAATTTCCCTCAAGTGGATGATCTAAGGTTTATCAATCCGTGGGAGGCGTAGGATGAAGATGGTCTCTCTCAAGCAACCCTACAACCAAATAACAAAGAGTCTCTTGTGTCCCCAACACACCCAATACAATGGTAAATTGTATAGGTGCACTAGTTCGGCGAAGAGATGGTGAAACAAGTGGTATATGGATAGTAGATAAAGGTATTTGTAATCTGAAGTTATAAAAACAGCAAGGTAATTAATGATAAAAGTGAGAGTAAACAGTATTGCAATGATAGGAAACAAGGCCTAGGGTTCATACTTTCGCTAGTGTAAGTTCCCTCAACAATGATAACATAATTGGATCACATAACCATCCCCCAACATGCAACAAAGAGTCACTCCAAAGTCACTAATAGCGGAGAACGAACAAAGAGATTATGGTAGGGTACGAAACCACCTCAAAGTTATTCTTTCCAATCAATCCGTTGGGCTATTCCTATAAGTGTCACAAACAGCCCTGGAGTTCGTACTAGAATAACACCTTAAGACACAAATCAATCAAAACCCTAATGTCACCTAGATACTCCAATGTCACCTCAAGTATCCGTGGGTATGATTATACGATATGCGTCACACAATCTCAGATTCATCTATTCAACCAACACAAAGGACCTCAAAGAGTGCCCCAAAGTTCTACCGGAGAATCACAACAAAAACGTGTGCCAACCCCTATGCATAGGTTCATGGGTGGAACCCGCAAGTTGATCACCAAAACATACATCAAGTGAATCACGTGGTATCCTATTGTCACCACAGATACGCACGGCAAGACATACATCAAGTGTTCTCAAATCTTTAAAGACTCAATCCGATAAGATTACTTCAAAGGGGAAACTCAATTCATTACAACAGAGAAGAGGGGGAGGAGAAACATAGGATCCAACTATAATAGCAAAGCTCGCGATACATCAAGATCGTGCCAAATGAAGAACACGAGAGAGAGAGATCAAACACATAGCTACTGGTACATACCCTCAGCCCCGAGGGAGAACTACTCCCTCCTCGTCATGGAGAGCACCAGGATGATGAAGATGGCCACCAGAGAGGGATTGCCCCCTCCGGCAGGGTGCCAAAATGGGTCTAGATTGGTTTTCGGTGGCTACGGAGGCTTCTGGCGGCGGAACTCCCGATCTATTGTGCTCTCTGGAAGTTTTACGATACGTAGGTATATATGGGTGAAAGGAGTACGTCGGTGGACCGAAGGGGGGGGCACGAGGCAGGGGGGCGCCCCCTACCCTCGTGAGCACCTCCTTCATCTTCTGACGTAGGGTCCAAGTCTATCCGGTAGGTTTCCTTCCAAAAATAACTTCTCCAGTTGATTTCGTTCCGTTTCGACTCCGTTTGACATTCCTTTTCTTCGAAACACTGAAATAGGCAGAAAACAGCAAATCTGGGCTAGGCCTCTGGTTAATAGGTTAGTCCCAAAAGTAATATAGAAGTGGATAATAAAGCCCAATATTGCCCAAAACAGTAGATAATATAGCATGGAGCAATCAAAAATTATAGATACGTTCGAGACGTATCAGGCATCGATCACGGAGGGCTTCTACATCATCATCCAAGCCCCTCCGATGAAGTGTGAGTAGTTTAGTTCAGACCTACGGGTCCATAGTTTGTAGCTAGATGGCTTCTTCTCTCTTTTTGGATCTCAATACAATGTTTTCCCCCTCTCTCGTGGAGATCTATTCGATGTAATCTTCTTTTTGCGGTGTGTTTGTTGAGACCGATGAATTGTGGGTTTATGATCAAGTCTATCTATGAATAATATTTGAATCTTCTCTGAATTCTTTTATGTATGATTGGTTATCTTTGCAAGTCTCTTCGAATTATCAGTTTGGTTTGGCCTACTAGATTGGTTGTTCTTGCCATGGGAGAAGTGCTTAGCTTTGGGTTCGTTCTTGCGGTGTCCTTTCCCAGTGATAGAAGGGGCAGCAAGGCACGTATTGTATTGTTGCCATCGAGGATAACAAGATGGAGTTTTTATCATATTGCATGAAACTATCCCTCTACATCAGGTCATCTTGCTTAAGGCATTACTTTGTTTTTAACTTAATACTCTAGATGCATGCTGGATAGCGGTCAATGAGTGGAGTAATAGTAGTAGATGCAGGCAGGAGTCGGTCTACTTTCTCGGATGTGATGCCTATATACATGATCATACCTAGATATTCTCATAACTATGCTCAATTCTGTCAATTGCTCAACAGTAATTTGTTCACCCACCGTAGAATACTTATGCTCTTGAGAGAAGCCACTAGTGAAACCTATGGCCCCGGGGTCTCTTTCTCATCATATCAATCTCCATCACTTTATTATTGCTTTGCTTTTACTTTTCACTTTGCATCTCTATACCAAAAATACCAAAAATATTATTTATCATCTCTATCAGATCTCACTTTCATAAGTGACCATGAAGGGATTGACAACCCCTAAGTGCGTTGGTTGCATTGAGCTATTGTTTTTGTGTAGGTACAAGGGACTCGTGCGTAGCCTCCTACTGGATTGATACCTTGGTTCTCAAAAACTGAGGGAAATACTTACGCTACTTTGCTGCATCATCCTCTCCTCTTCGGGGAAATCCAACGCAGTGCTCAAGAGGTAGCACATGGTATGCGCCACACAACACCTCCACTCCCGTTCTCTTCCGTATTTTTGCTTTTGTTTGTATTTTTGCATTAGAGTTCTACTATCATATTATGATGCCATATCATAGCACATCAAATGAGAAGAATTGATGAGAAATAAATTATAGTCACAATTTTGTATTGACAATTTACAAATGAACAAATGAAGGGATAATATGATATATAGTGTGTGATACTATACATTGTGAAGATGGTATCATAAATTAGTACTATGTGCACTAGTATATGATACCTTCCATACGTGAGGTCTAAGAAACACTCTTTAGGCGTGGCATTACTATTAAATCATGCCAGGTGGTATCATAAACTGTAATGCATATCTATTTTTCCCATGAAGACTTTTATCGGTATTTCAATCAAGCTCTCAGAGGCATCATGGACGGTGGCATTGCCGGTGGGATTTTCTCAGTGGAACACCATGCAACATCTGTCGTAAATCTAAGGAGAAATTAATCCTCCGAGACCATGTCTTTTTCTCCATCTATTTAGACCCAATCTTAAATGTACCACATATTCTTACCAGTATCAAACACCCTTCTTCTTCTTCTTCAATTTGTTATCTCATCCCAATCTTTCTTGTCATAGTCTAGAGAAGGCTTTATGCGGTCTTCTTGCCCGTGCATCCATGGACCTCACCGCCGAATGCGATGTAGCCGAATCCAGAGCCATGTCCAAAAGCGACAACGGGAACATAAAAAAGAAGTATACATATGGAAGACTACAAACGGTAGTACCATGAGAGACCTTGACCATATGTTGTGTATACTCCGCGTTGTTGTGCTATCAGAGGTAACCATGATCATTGTATCACTAATCTAGTGTTTCCTACACCCTGTGGACGACGAGCGATCATAACATATTGGATGATACAAGTTTGATAGCCATGTTTATGGCGAGCTCGACTGTGATATGAAAAGATTGCTCGTGTCATGTGGCACATCATGTACATGGGTTAACTAGATAGAGAGAGAACTACTCTGATAAAATTATTTTGAATCCAAGACGTATTCAATCATATGATGGCAATAATCACATAAGATTTGTTGACGACGTTTAGTGAACTCAATTGCTTTTCCGAGGCATGACTAAGGACGTCCCCAGTGCATCCACGATCAAGAAAACCCGAGTTACACACATTCAACTCAAACCACCTAGCATGTAGGCTAACTCATATGCCACGGCCCCTTTGGGCATGACATATATGAGATGGGTGACTCAACAAGGTGGTGTGGCAAAAAAAGGGATACTGCTAGGACATAACTGGAGTTGTGACCGACAAAGTGTGACGCCCCAAGACCGGAGCTTCAGATGCCTTCCATGATTTCCGGGTTTCGTCGTGTGATTTGTTTGGTCCGTTGCTTTTCATCTTTGCATCATGTGCATTGCATCATGTCATCATGCGACCCGTTTTAAAACTCACTAAATAAATTGCATGGATCTTCGGTCCATTTAAACCGAGGGAATTCACATGGTGATTCTCTTTATAACATATCCTCCCGATATTAGGGAGCTATATTAAATATTCCATTTTCCGATTCACCCATGAACACACTTGCAATAATCACATGCCTTTTTTCCGCTTCAAGGTTGGCCCCCAAACTTTTCCTGTTATTTCTTTCGTCACTTCCCCGAGCTCCACCTAAATTCTCAACATTTCTGGGCACTTCAAAACCATAGTCCTAGTTCAAACCATTTGATTAAATTCAAATGAGTTTGAATTCATATATTCCGATCTGGCCATTTCTAATTTTCTTGGGCCAAGTATATTTTTGCGAGTCCAAGAAAATTTGCCCCGTGCTCCAATTCTTCTCCTATCCCTATCTATATTTTTCCAAACCCTCTGTTTATTTGCTAAAATAGGGATAGGTATCTAAAGAGAGTGCAAGCCTCAGCCCATCCAAGCCGCACCATCCCCGCGGCCCAGCAGGCCCATCCAGCCAACAAGCCCAAACCCCCCTTCTAACCCTAGGCCCATCTAACCCATCTAATCTAAGCCCCATCTCCCGATCCCCTCATCCTCTCCCCTCGTTCCTTCCTCGCGCCGCCAGGAGAGACAGAGAGGAGTGCATCGCCCGCTCCTCCCAATCCGCGTCCCTCCTCCCTCTCGGTCTTCTTCGCCAGTGCGCCTCTCTCCTTTCCCTCGCGCCACCACTCACTCCACACGCCATGAGAGCCCCGTGCCCAATCCCTTTTCCTCCTCCTGTCAACCCTCCATCGCTCGCCGCCCCGCCTCCAATTCTGCCGCCGCCGAGCGCCACCAGCAGCAGTTTCAGGAGTCCCCGTCGCCGAGCGCTCGAGGAGAGGAGCTCCTCGAGCACCCGCGCCTGCAGCCGTCGTCCTCTGCGCCCGCAGACGTCGCCCGTCGCCGGCGCCCCAAGTCCGTGTCGCCGAGTCCCTCGTCCTGCCGGAGCTGCTCCTCCCGCCGCCCAAGTACCTCCCCGCCTCCGGCCATGGTGCCCGCACTAGAACCGCCCTCCACCGCCAACTCTATCTCCGGCGAGCACCGCGTCGTCTCCCTGCCTCGTCTGTGGTGCCGGTGTCAACAACAGCAGTGGATCGGAGCCCCTACCTCGCTCCACCATGTTGCCGACCTCCTGTCGTGGCCTCCTCCTCGCTTCAAGTCCATGCTGTCAAGCCTCACGTCGCCGCCTTGCTATGTTCGTCACCGGAGATCGCCAGATCCGGTCGCATTGGGTCGGATCCTCCCGTCCCTGCCTTGCTGCTGCCCACCAGAGGCTTTCCGTCTCGCATTTGTTTTGGATTAGCAAGGATGAGACACCAAGAACCGTACCCAGACCGTCAAGCACCTTCTCCGAGGATTTTGCCAAGTACCATGACATGAACGACCCTCAAACGCGTCAAGTACCACTACCGTCAAGTACCTCTTCGCAAGTCCAAGTTCCTCTATGATATGTGTACGACTACCGACGCCGAAGACCCATGGACCAATAACTTCAAGTTCAACTATTGTCGCAAGAATGAGACCGGCGGGTCCGAAGACCCCAAGTACCACGACAACCCCGAAGGGATTCGAGTTCGTCAAGTTCACCTTCGAAACATGTACCACTACCGATGACTGAGACCCTGGATTCGACAAGTTCCTCACGGTGACCCTGAACATCTACGGGACATGCACGACTTCGAACCGTGTACCACGTCGAACATGTACGACTACACGACGAACCGCCAAGACCCTGAACGACTACCGTCGCCGAAGTCCGCGAGTACTAGTACTTCCACAACGCGTCGTGTATGACTACCGTCGCGAGAACGCCTACTTCCTCTACTTGCACCAAACCCGAACCCGAACCGTCCCGCTTGCACGCTTCGAAGGTATAACCCTGAGACGACCACCCGTGAACGAATGCATGTGTGATGTATGAGATGCTCGTGCTTGCTTCGTGCTCGAATTGTCGGTGCATGTTGCCCCTCTTTTGCCTTGTCACCATCATCAACTCATGGGACACCCGGTATCCGGGAGTGCCCCACCATCTTTTGCACGCATCCGCACACTTCACCTTTGCATCGGTATCTCAATCGAATTGCCGGAACCGGAATGTTGCTATGGTAACATTTCCATTTCGCCGCCGTGGCACCCCTTTTTCCTTCCGCCATGGCGATAAATGCTTCATAATGCTCATGTCAACATTGCCTTAGAACTTGCATAAACTTGCATATGTCATTTGCATCATGATAATAACATTTAAATGTTTAAAATTGTTGTTGCAATAAATTGCTAATGCATATGGGGATTTACCGGTTTTGTTGTTGGTTATATCTGGCCCCATTTAAATGGTTTAGATGGTATAGTTTTGTTATGCTTCACCTCTTGCCATGTTAAACAACATTTAATATTGTTGAGTACCTAAACGAGAGAGAACTAAATAATTGATGTGGTGTTCCGTTAATATGCAACTCGTTGCATATTGAACTCCATTTAACTTGTAGCTTTGCTTGTGCACTTTGCCATGCAATGCATATTTAAATCAGACATGCATCATACTTGGTTGGGCATCATGCCATGTTATGCTTGGTTGTTTACTATGTTGTTTGCTTCTTTCTGGTGTTGCTTCTTCGGGTTAGTTCCGATAACGTCGTGTTTGTGAGGATCCATTCGACTTCGACCGTTTGTCTTCTTCATGGACTCGTTCTTCTTCCTTGCGGGATTTCAGGCAAGATGACCATACCCTCGAAATCACTTCTATCTTTGCTTGCTAGTTGCTCGCTCTTTTGCTATGCTTATGTTGCGATACCTACCACTTGCTTACCATGCCTCCCATATTGTTAAGCCAAGCCTCTAACCACCTTGTCCTAGCAAACCGTTGTTTGGCTATGTTACCGCTTTGCTCAGCCCCTCTTATAGCGTTGTTAGTTGAAGGTGAAGATTGGAGCTTGTTCCATGTTTGGAACATGGTTATTTTGTTGGGATATCACAATATCTCCTATTTAATTAATGCATCTATATACTTGGTAAAGGGTGGAAGGCTCGGCCTTATGCCTGGTGTTTTCTTCCACTCTTGCCGCCCTAGTTTCCGTCATATCGGTGTTATGTTCCTAGATTTTGCGTTCCTTACACGGTTGGGTTATAATGGAAACCTCTTGACAGATCGCTTTGAATAAAACTCCTCCAGCAAGGTCCAACCTTGGTTTTACCATTCACCACCTAGCCTATTTTTCCCTTGGGTTAGGCCAGCCCAAGGGTCATCTTTATTTTAAACCCCCGGGCCGGTGCTTCTCCAAGTGTTGGTCCAACCCAGAGCACCGTGCGGGGCCGTCCCTTGGCAACTTGGGTTACGTTGGCTCCCATACGCTTAGCTTATCCGGTGTGCCCTGAGAACGAGATATGTGCAGCTCCTATCGGGATTTGTTGGCATAGTGGGTGGTCTTGCTGGACTTGTTTTACCATTGTCGAGGATGTCTTGTAACCGGGATTCCAAGCCTGATCGGGTTGTCTTGAGAGAAGGAATATCCTTCGTTGACCGTGAGAGCTTGTGATGGGCTAAGTTGGGACACCCCTGCAGGGATTTGAACTTTCGGAAGTTGTTCCCGCGGTTATGGGCAGATGGGAATTTGTTAATGTCCGGTTGTAGAAAACCTGAAGTTTATCTTAATTAAAATACATCAACCGCGTGTGTAACAGTGATGGTCTCTTTCCGGTGGTGTCCGGGAAGTGAACACGGTGTTGGAGTTATGCTTGACGTAGGTTGCTGTAGGATCACTTCTTGATCATAGTTTCTCGAACGTGCCTTGCCTTCTCTTCTCACTCTCTTTTGCGTAAGTTAGCCACCATATATGCTAGTCGCTTGCTGCAGCTCCACCTCATACCTTTTACCCTTCCTATAAGCTTAAATAGTCTTGATCGCGAGGGTGTGAGATTGCTGAGTCCCCGTGACTCACAGATACTTCCAAAACCAGTTTGCAAGTGCCGAGGATACCGTGCAGGTGACACAACCGAGCTCAAGGAGGAGCTCGATGAAGATCTCGTTCATTGTGTTGTTTCGTTTCAGTTGATCAGTAGTGGAGCTCTGTTGGGGTCGATCGGGAATCTATGTAGCTTTTGGGGTAGTCTTCTTTTATTTTGGTTCCGTAGTCGGACCTTGATTGTATCTGGATGATGTAATGCTTTATTCATGTATTGTGTGAAGTGGCGATTGTAAGCCAACTATGTATCTCTTTCCCTTATTGTATTACATGGGTTGTTGTGAAGATTACCTCACTTGCGACATTGCTTTCAATGCGGTTATGCCTCTAAGTCGTGCTTCGACACGTGGGAGATATAGCCGCATCGAGGGCGTTACACAAAGTCCATGAACCACGACGGGAATAGGCTAGGAGTATTGTGAAAAGGGTATCATTCTAGAGAATTCGGTGTTATGTGCCAAAAAAAGAAGGCGTGTGGTTGTTTACATCGTTGCTTACTTCTATAAGAAGGTGAAGAGTTTGGGACTTTGGTTGAAGATTTACATAGGCTACAATAAGGGAGGGGAAAACCAGATACAATTTGAGGAGGATGCAAGAGGCTATATGAAGAAGAACTTCAACAAACAAGCCCAAAATGGCGGCCACATAAAAACACCGTTCGCTCTGCTGGTCAAAGTCATAGCCAAGCAGTTATGAGCTGAAAACCATGTCCAAGCAACAAAACGGGTTCTTACAACTTCATGTTACAAATTGAACCAAACTAGTAGAAGGTGTCTGCTATGCATGTGGGTTCTTATGATCATACTATTTGAGTTAAAAAAATGGTAGCCAGGTTGCTGCTTTTATGGACTTTGTTGCTATGTTTGAGTTTTTTAATCTAGAAATACGTCTATTATTACACTTCTTAATAGTGACTTAAATGGAAATATTTTTCAGCACCATAGATTGCTAGGGTACAACCATGCTTGTGTGCGGTGTGACCTGCGACAAGTCCAAAAGGTTCTAGGTTGCTAAAGTATTGGCGTGACACGAATCCAGGAAACATTAGCTTTTAGATCACTTGAGTTTTGTCTTGTTAAAAGCGGAGATTCATCCTTTGGAACAAATCAACGGCTATCAATTTGCTTCTACAACACAGTGTATGCTAGTCCGAATTCAAAAATTGATATACTATAGTAATAGAGAAAATCCTTCCCTTTTTGGCTAAAAGGAAATCTTTCTTTCGGGTTGTTGCTCTAGAGGCCTAAAGTTTTCACCGAGCCCGTGTATTACATAGTCCAGCCTAAGCCGTAAGTTTCATAACCCAACAAGGAGATTTCCCGTGTTCAATTTTACCACCAGAACCAACAAAACACGGGCTGGGGTCTAGCAGTCAGAACTGCGAAAATCTGTTAATCTTCATGACAAAAAAGCTGAGGGCTGGGGATTAGCCGTGGTGCCCCGGCCCTTTTTTTCTCTCCCTCCACAAATATAGGGTTTCCACTTCATCATCGCCATGGATTTCGATGAGTACAAGTACCTCGAGGAGACGGTCAAGGCCTCTGCCACGTTTTCGGCCGACCGGAAGGACCGTAGCTTCCGCCTCCGGAGCAGCGTTGGCGACGGAGAAGAACGCGACGACGGAGAGTGCAGGTCCAAGCGCCCTCGCTCTGAGAACCGTGACAGTGACAGGGAGCGGGACCACGACGGTGACCCCTCTTAATAGTGTGGTTTTTCCTATGACTCAAATCGAACCAAAATGAAACCTTCAAGCTGCCAAAAACCCACGCCCTTGACCTTTTTAAATGGGGGTGGGGGCAATCACCTCCATAATAATCTTTACAGAACCAATATCATAAGATAAAGTTGAGCAACCAATATTAGTTTCACTAATCATACTGTCATCACACCAAAATATAATTAAGTGGCATATGCGCTTTCAGCTTGGATGATGCAAACTTGCTAGCCTTGTTTATGGTGAACTCGACTGCCTTCAACTGAAGCGGAGATGAAAGATTCTTCGTGGCACGTGGCACATTATGGACATGGTCTAACTAGATATAGTGAAAAATAGTCTCATAGGATATTTTTTAATCTAAGGCGTAGTCAATCATGCGAGGGCAACAATCGCATCAATACAACATCAAGATTTGTTGATGATGTTCAGTGAACTCAATTGTTTTTTATGCATGACTACAAACATTCCTATTGCATCAATGGTGAAGCAGACCCGAGTTATACACGGCCGACTCAAACCACCTAGCATATTGATAATTACAAATCCTAGTATATAGCCTAACTCATATAGTCATATGCCACAAGGCATTCGGGCATGGCGGATGCTGGGAGGGTGGTTCAACAAGGCGGTGTGGCAAAAAAGGGGTACTACTAGCACATAGGAGTATGGTGAAAATGGTATCATTCTTGTGAACTGATGAGTGTTATTTTTACGCTCATCACACTTGAGTTTAAATGAGCTTATTTTATAAAACTCGAGATATCCGCTCTGATATTGATATTAATGACTAATGAATGCAAATGTTCCACAATCCTATCTTTATTTTGTTTTCACATGAAATAGGGCTAAACATGAACAAAATCAAGCACATATTTGGAAAGGAGT
Organism: Triticum dicoccoides; assembly: GCF_002162155.2. NCBI lineage: Eukaryota > Viridiplantae > Streptophyta > Magnoliopsida > Poales > Poaceae > Triticum > Triticum dicoccoides. The sequence continues at coordinate 29,341,003 of NC_041386.1, read as the reverse complement.
AAAGAGGAGACAAGGGGAGCCAAAGTGGAAGGCGTATAAAGTCAACAAAGTGCAAGATGGTATGAGTTGCCATCGGCGCCCCCTGATCCAACCTACAAATATCGTGAAGGGGCCAACGCCAAATAACGAACAGAACATCGCCGGGACCTCCATCTTCCTCATCCATATCATCCCCAGCCCGCCATTTCTCATCTTCATCACCATAGCCATCTCCACCACCATCACCATAGCACTTATCCAAATTAGCCATACTTCGTAATCGTGTATCGCATCCAACAACTATTGTAAGACATATTATCAATCAATCAATCTTCCTGATGTGTTCTTCAATTGTTTCTTCTTGTGATATGATCGCTATGTGTGAGTAGTCCGGTAAGGTCATGGGTTGAGGCATGGCCTTGCAACCCTATGTATTTGTCGGAGGGATCGATGGAAGTATTTTGATGTCTCGTATGTGTGAAATAAAATTGCTTCCTAGATGTCTCTTGTCTCATTCGTGTTCTTTGTCCTCGTAGGTACCCAGGATCACATAGATCGAGCCACGGAGAGGCTAAGGGCAGAGAGATCGTGAAACACCATTCTGAACACCAGTGACTGAAAGATTTAGTATGGTGGTGTGTATCCCATCTCCGGAGATACAAGAGGTGTAATCATTAAATGCTCAATGCTTTTGTATGATTTATCTTAATTACCAAGGCAACCTCGCACAACGGATGGGGCCTTCAGTTGGACAATTGACTCTTGGTGCAGGATGTGTACCAGTCAAGACGTAATTTGGACACATCCCCCACTTCGAGAATAGCAAGCACATCCTGATGCCGACTTTCAGAGCACCAACGAATATCATGATAATCATGTTCGCAAATATATGGTTGTAAGAATAAGTCCACATACATATGCCTATTTTTATTTATAAGTGTTTAAATGTGCAACTTGATTTTGATATAGTTAAAAGCTTGTTAGAAACCCTTGTCTTAAAGGTACGCTTCCTCTTGTGGGTTCTATAACTCAAAGTCACCTATGGGGAAAAGGGCGAGAATCTCTTCTTACCAGATCATTAAAGGGACTCATCATGAACTCGGCGTTAGGGGCTAAAATAACGTAGGCGCATGGTTGTCTACATGGTTGCTCACTTTTGTAAGAAGGGGGAGAGCTTGAGTTGGAGATTTACATAGCCTACACCAAGGGAGAAGAAAATGAAATATAGTTTAAGAAGGATGCAAGAGGCTACATCAAAGAAGAACTTTAACAACTAAGCCCGAAATGGCGGCCACATAAAACATTGTTCGCTATGCGTCATTGCCAGTCAAAGTCATAGCCAAACCAAACGCTTACAAGTTGAAACCCATGTCCAAGTGACAAAATGGGTTCTTACAACTTTGTGTTACCAACTGGACCAAACTAGTAGAAGGTACGTGCTATGCACATGGGTTCTTATGATCAAAATGTTCGATTTTAAAAAATGGTTGTCAGTTTGCTGCTTTTAGACTTTGTTGCTATATTTGAGTGTTTTTTTTTGAACCGGGCTTTACCCCTTTCCATTGCAAATGAACGGAAATACATCCGTTCTGAAATCATCCAGGGAGGGAGGAAAGAAGATAAAGCGAGTTGAAGTACTACCAGGAAATGTTGGGGAACGTAGTAATTTCAAGAATTTCCTACGCACACGCAAGATCATGGTGATGCATAGCAACGAGAGGGGAGAGTGTTGTCCACGTACCCTCGTAGACCGAAAGCGGAAGTGTTAGCACAATGCGGTTGCTGTAGTCATACGTCTTCACGGCCCGACCGATCAAGCACCAAAACTACGGCACCTTCGAGTTCTAGCACATGTTCAGCTCGATGACGATCCCTGGACTTTGATCCAGCAGAATGTCGGGGAAGAGTTCCATCAGCATGACGGCGTGGTGACGATCTTGATGTTCTACTGTCGCAGGGCTTCGCCTAAGCACCACTACAATATTATCGAGGACAATGGTGGAAGGGGGCACCGCACACGGCTAAGAGATCAATGATCAACTGTTGTGTCTGTGGGGTGCCCCTGCCCCCGTATATAAAGGAGCAAGGGAGGGAGGTGGCCGGCCTAGGAGGAGGGCGCGCCAAGGGGGGAGTCCTACTCCCACCGGGAGTAGGACTCCTCCTTCCCTTGTTGGAGTAGGAGAGAAGGAAAGAGGGGGAGAGGAACAAGGAAAAGTGGGTTGCACCCCTTGTCCAATTTGGACCAGAGGGGGGGCACACGCCTCCTTCCTTTTGACCTCTCTCCTCTATTCCCGTATGGCCCAATAAGGCCCATATACTCCCCGGCGAATTCCCGCAACTCTCGGTACTCCGAAAAATACCCAAATCACTAGGAACCTTTCCGATGTCCGAATATAGTCGTCCAATATATCGATCTTTACGTCTCGACCATTTCGAGACTCCTCGTCATGTCTCCGATCTCATCCGGGACTCCGAACTCCTTCGGTACATCAAAACTCATAAACTCATAATATAACTGTCATCGAAACCTTAAGCGTGCGGACCCTACTGGTTCGAGAACAATGTAGACATGACCGAGACACGTCTCCGGTCAATAACCAATAGCGGAACCTAGATGCTCATATTGGCTCCCACATATTCTACGAAGATCTTTATCGGTCAGACCGCATAACAACATACGTTGTTCCCTTTGTCATCGGTATGTTACTTGCCCGAGATTCGATCATCGGTATCTCAATACCTAGTTCAATCTCGTTACTGGAAAGTATCTTTACTCGTTCTGTAATACATCATCCTGCAACTAACTCATTAGTTGCAATGCTTGCAAGGCTTAAGTGATGTGCATTACTGAGAGGGCCCAGAGATACCTCTTCGACAATCGGAGTGACAAATCCTAATCTCGAAATACGCCAACCCAACAAGTACCTTCGGAGACACCTGTAGAGCACCTTTATAATCACCTAGTTACGTTGTGACGTTTGGTAGCACACAAAGTGTTCCTCCGGTAAATGGGAGTTGCATAATCTCATAGTCATAGGAGCATGTATAAGTCATGAAGAAAGCAATAGCAACAAACTAAACAATCAAGTGCTATGCTAACGGAATGAGTCAAGTCAATCACATCATTCTCCTAATGATGTGATCCCATTGATCAAATGACAAATCATGTCTATGGTTAGGAAACATAACCATCTTTGATCGACGAGCTAGTCAAGTAGAGGCATACTAGTGACACTTTGTTTGTCTATGTATTCACACATGTATTATGTTTCCGGTTAATACAATTCTAGCATGAATAATAAACATTTATCATGATATAAGGAAATAAATAATAACTTTATTATCCCCTCTAGGGCATATTTCCTTCAGTCTCCCACTTGCACTAGAGTCAATAATCTAGTTCTCATCGTCATGTGATTTAATACCAATAGTTCACATCACCATGTGATTAACACCCATAGTTCACATCGACATGTGACCAACACCCAAAGGGTTTACTAGAGTCAATAATCTAGTTCACATCGCTATGTGATTAACACCCAAAGAGTACTAAGGTGTGATCATGTTTTGCTTGTGCGAGAAGTTTAGTCAACGGGTCTGCCACATTCAAATCCGTAAGTATTTTGCAAATTTCTATGTCAACAATGCTCTGCACGGAGCTACTCTAGCTAATTGCTCCCACTTTCAATATGTATCCAGATTGAGATTTAGAGTCATCTGGATCAGTGTCAAAATTTGCATCGACGTAACCCTTTACGACGAACCTTTTTGTCACCTCCATAATCGAGAAACATATCCTTATTCCACTAAGGATAATTTGACCGTTGTCCAGTGATCTACTCCTAGATCACTATTGTACTCCCTTGCCAAAAACAGTGTAGGGTATACAATAGATCTGGTACACAGCATGGCATATTTTATAGAACCTATGGCCAAGTCATAGAGAATGACTTTCATTCTCTCTCTATCTTCTGTCGTGGTCGGGGTTTGAGTCTTACTCAACTTCACACCTTGTAACACATGCAAGAACTCTTTCTTTGACTGTTCCATTTTGAACTACTTCAAAATCTTGTCAAGGTATGTACTCATTGAAAAACTTATCAAGCGTCTTGATCTATCTCTATAGATCTTGATGCTCAATATGTAAGCAGCTTCACCGAGGTCTTTCTTTGAAAAACTCCTTTCAAACACTCTTTATGCTTTGCAGAATAATTCTACATTATCTCCGATCAACAATATGTCATTCACATATACTTATCAGAAATGTTGTAGTGCTCCCACTCACTTTCTTGTAAATACAGGCTTCACTCACTACAACAAAAACCCACCTATAGCAACGAATATCTAGCAACAAAGACAACATATATGTTGTTGATTTAGAAAAAAACTGGCGCCTCCCTCACCCCTTAAAGAACTCCCACCTCCCCACGAAGGGGTGCCCACCTCGACCCTATTATCAGGCAGCCAAGCGTGAGAAAAAAAAAGATCCAAACCTTTTCTCCCCACCACCTCTCTCTCCCCCGATCCAGAACTCTCTGAGATCCGTCACCATAAGGCAGCCACGCCGCCGTCGATTCCAGGGAGCTCCCACGACCCCTGCACCACCCCTCCCAGGCCCATCTCCCCCTCGCCATTCTCCTCTGAGTCCCCACCGTTGCGACGTCCTCCGCATCTCTGCACACGCCACCGCAGAAACCCTACGCGCTACAGGTCACCGGCGCTACTCATGCGCCTCTAGTTTGTGGGCCTAATAACCTCCCCGCCACCACACGCACGGGTGCCGGCTAGGGCTCCACGGTGCTGCTCAATCTGCGCCACCTCGACTCGGACGCCGATGGTTCAACACTCCTCCACTCTGCTCTTACCCTCTCTGGCGCTTTGTGTGGCATGGCCATCATGCCATGCCTAATTGTTTTTCGGCCAATGCAACGGCTGGACAACAACCCATCATGGTGAGTGACCATGAGGGAGACCCAACAATCCCACTTCACCTTTCAATTACAGTTTAGGGCTTGCATCTTTGAATTTGTGATCTAGTTGTACGCATGAAAGCTGTCTCTAGTCGGGTGTATCTATTTGTATGTATGATTGTGTGATTCACCAATTGTATGTATGTGTTAAGTCAGGAAGAATGATTGTATCCTCTTCTTATCAATAATTCTATCTTGAGATGCATTAGATTTTAATTTTTCTTGCTGCTATTGTGTGGGTAATTAGTCAATATTTTTGTGAAGATCATCCTTGTAAATCAGTTAACTAAATAAGCTAATAGTATCTTCGGATATTCTAGCTGTGGGATTGTGACTAGTTATCAAAAAGCATTTCGTAAGGTTAGCACTGTATATTATCTATGGCATCGTGACTATCTCTGGGAGATAATATGAATATCTTCTTATCAGTGTGTCGAATCCTTATAGTTTCCTTTTCGCACGCTCTATAATACTATATGAATAAGCCCCATATATGTATCTCTCTGTCCTAACATTTCTCTTTATTGTATAATCCTTAATGCAGGCAACATTTGGATGGTTTTTCTTTCTCTTAACATATCAATCTTCAGGTTCTGAATGATGATAGCTAGTGCTTATGGTATGGCTTAACATCCACTGATTTAGATTTGCAAAACTTAAATGTGCTTGCTTGTGCTTATGAAACGAGTTCATATTTCTTTGCACTACCAAAATTTCGTACATAAAAGATCAGGGCATATATAGCGGGCTACTACAGAGAAAGGTACGACTCTATGATTCCCGTAAGCTTGAAAGTTGTAGGTGATTTACGTGACTTAATCTGAAATATAACTTCAAAATTTAGTCGAAAAAGTTTTATGTATTCACTATTCAGATTATTATTATTGGCAATCATCTGTATAAATCAGAGTCAAGAGAAAACACACTTGTTAACATTTAATACAAGTACATCTAGATTTAGCTCAGTGCAAATTGTTTTCTCCCAATTTCATGTACTTCCAATTCTCCCATTTCTGCGTCTATATGTATTTTTTAGACTGCAGATGTGCATTTGCAATGAAGGATGCTCTACTTTGTCGGCGCACATTATTTTTCAGCATGAATCTCACCTTATCTTCAGTATATTTAATAAGGTGTTTAACTCAATTAACATATGGCTAGTCTGTTCATAAGAAACAAAGATCAAGGGTGGTTGAACAATGTAAGTTACTGCTCTTTTTTCTGTCTAATAAAGAGTTCAGTGTTATGGTTGTGACTGTAAAAGGTGTTTTGCACAAATTATAATATATCATAGGTGATGACGTATTTAGGCTGATGGAACGATTGTTCTATTCCGGTGCTTGCTTTCTCAACTAATGATACTTCAAGTAATGTGTTCAGGGAAGCAACATATTGTATCTGAAGTGAAGATTTCTCTATTATATGGAGACGCAAGCATCAAAAAACGTCCAACTACATATAATGTTTGCCCATTTCTATACTGTTTGGTTGAGCAGCAATTTATTATTGCTAGTTCTTTTTGCAATATGAATGTTTAGTTCTTGCTTAGCTCAAGATATTCAAACAAGAATGTTGCTCCTGCTACACTCCAAAGTACTGATCTGGAATATAAAACAAGTTGAGAGTGTTACACTTGCTAATGCGAGTTAATGCTATATTAGCAAATTCCGATAACTAGATACCACTACCAGAAAAGGTCAAAACTATTGGTCATATAGCAAGAATAGTTATCACATGGCCTTCAACACTTGCATGTTGCTCTTCGCTTAAATTATATTTTCCTAATAACCTGATTTTCTTTGACGGCACATTACTTTTCTCACTTTTGTGTTTGTAGATTGCCAAGATAAACTGTCTCAGATGTTGATCGCAAGATCAAGAAGGCAGCTGCTACTAGATAGTTTCAAATTATGTTTTACAATGTACTTTTCAGGGTTGATGTTTGAAGCAAGATGTTTTAGAATGGCTAAGATGTTGATAGCAACGGTCGACAATCAGATTACTACTAGATAGCTTCATATATTGTGATCTTTTGTATCATGTTCTTTGTAAATAAACCAAATTGATTTAATATATGACACGTTTATGATTGTTATATTGTCTCGTATGTGCTATTAGCATTGGCACAAAAATTCTGGATGGGAATATATGAAAATACCATTATATTTTCAAGCAACGCGACAATATTTTTAGGCATTACAATTTTCATTTTGTGGGGCCACCCTCAACGCATATGAAGTGTTGTTAAGCTCTACCTCTATACGTTGCTACGTTACAACAGTTATTCCTTGTCTTTACCAACGCATGTATATGCGTTGCCGTAGACCTTTGAAACGCCACCAACGACAACACATCTAAATCCGTTGGTGTAGACCTTAGCAACACATATATGGACATACGACAACACATCGATGCGTTGCTGAAGGGGGGTTCCTGTTGTAGTGACTGCAAGTCTGTATAAAACTATATGCTTTGATCAACTTATCAAAGCGTATATTCCAACTCCGAGATGCTTGCATCAGTCCATAGATGGATCGCTGGAGCTTGCATATTTTGTTAGCACCTTTAGGATTGACAAAACTTTCTTGTTGCATCATATACAACTCTTCTTTAATAAATCCATTAAGGAATGTAGTTTTGTTTATCCATTTTCCAGATTTCATAAAATGTGGCAATTGCTAACATGATTCGGACAGACTTAAGCATAGATACGAGTGAGAAACTCTCATCGTAGTTAACACCTTAAACTTGTCGAAAACCTTTTGCGACAATTCTAGCTTTGTAGATAGTAACACTACTATCAGCGTCCGTCTTCCTCTTGAAGATCCATTTAATCTCAATGGCTCGCCGATCATTGGGCAAGTCAATCAAAGTCCATACTTTGTTCTCATGCATGGATCTCATCTCAGATTTCATGGCCTCAAGCCATTTCGCGGAATCTGGGCTCATCATCGCTTCCTCATAGTTCGTAGGCTCGTCATGGTCAAGTAACATGACCTCCAGAACAGCATTACCGTACCACTCTGGTGCGGATCTCACTCTAGTTTACCTACGAGGTTCGGTAGTAACTTGATCTGAAGTTACGTGATCATCATCATTAGCTTCCTCACTAATTGGTGTAGTAGTCACAGGAACAAATTTCTGTGATGAACTACTTTCCAATAAGGGAGCAGGTACAGTTACCTCATCAAGTTCTACTTTCCTCCCACTCACTTTTTTTGAGAGAAACTCCTTCTCTAGAAAGGATCCATTCTCAGCAATGAATAACTTGCCTTCGGATCTGTGATAGAAGGTGTACCCAACATTTTCTTTTGGGTATCCTATGAAGATGCACTTCTTCAATTTGGGTTTGAGCTTACCAGGTTGAAACTTTTTCACATAAGCATTGCAACCTCAAATTTTAAGAAACGACAGCTTAGGTTTCTTGCCAAACCATAGTTCATACGGCGTCGTCTCAACGGATTTAGATGGTGCCCTATTTAACGTGAATTTAGCTGTGTCTAATGCATAACCGCAAAACTATAGTGATAAATCGATAAGAAACATCATAGATTGCACTATATCCAATAATAGTATGGTTATGATGTTCAGACACACCATTATGCTGTGGTGTTCCAGGTGGCATGATTTTGTGAAACTATTCCACATTGTTTTAATTGAAGACCAAACTCATAACTCAAATATTTGTCTCTGCGATCAGATCGTAGAAACTTTATTTTCTTGTCACGATGATTTTCCACTTCACTCTGAAGTTCTTTGAACCTTTCAAATGTTTCAGACTTATGTTTCATCAAGTAGATATACCCATATCTGCTCAAATCATCTGTGAAGGTCAGAAAATAACGATACCCGCCGCGAGCCTCAACACTCATCGGACTGCATACATCAGTATGTATTATTTCTGATATGTCAGTTGCTCGCTCCATTGTTCCGGAGAACGGAGTCTTAGTCATCTTGCCCATGAGGCATGGTTCGCAAGCATCAAAATGATTCATAATCAAGTGATTCCAAAAGCCCATCAGCATGGAGTTTCTTCATGCGCTTTACACCAATATGACCTAAACGGCATTGCCATAAATAAGTTGCACTATCATTATTAACTTTGCATCTTTTGGCTTCAATATTATGAATATGTGTATCACTACGATCGAGATCCAACGAACCATTTTCATTTAGTGTATGACCATAGAAGGTTTTATTCATGTAAATAGAACAGCAATTATTCTCTAACTTAAATGAATAACCGTTTTGCAATAAACATGATCAAATCATATTCATGCTCAACACAAACACCAAAATAACATTTATTTAGGTTTAACACTAATCCCGAAAGTATAGGGAATGTGCGGTGATGATCATATCAATCTTGGAACCACTTCCATCACACATCGTCACTTCATCCTTAACTAGTCTCTGTTCATTCTGCAACTCCCGTTTCGAGTTACTACTCTTAGCAACTGAACCAGTATCAAATACCGAGGGGTTGCTATAAACACTAGTAAAGTACACATCAATTACATGTATATCAAATATAGCATTGTTCACTTTGCCATCCTTCTTATCCGCTAAATACTTGGGGCAGTTCCGCTTTTAGTGACCAGTCCCTTTGCAGTAGAAGCACTTAGTCTCAGGCTTAGGTCCAGACTTGGGCTTCTTCACTTGAGCAGCAACTTGCTTGCCATTCTTCTTGAAGTTCCCCTTCTTCCCTTTGCCCTTTTCTTGAAACTAGTGGTCTTGTCAACCATCAACACTTGATGCTTTTCTTGATTTCTACCTTCGTCGATTTCATCATCATGAAAAGCTCGGGAATCGTTTTCGTCATCCCTTGCATACTATAGTTCATCACGAAGTTCTACTAACTTGGTGATGGTGACTAGAGAATTCTATCAATCACTATTTTATCTGGAAGATTAACTCCCACTTGATTCAAGCGATTGTAGTACCCAGACAATCTGAGCATATGCTCACTGCTTGAGCTATTCTCCTCCATCTTTTGGCTATAGAACTTTTGTTGGAGACTTCATATCTCTCAACTCGGGTATTTGCTTGAAATATTAACTTCAACTCCTGGAACATCTCATATGTTTCATGACGTTCAAAACATCTTTGAAGTCCCGATTCTAAGCCGCTAAGCATGGTGCACTAAACTATCAAGTAGTCATCAAATTGAGCTAGCAAAACGTTCAGAACGTCTGCATCTGCTCCTGTAATAGGTCTGTCACCTAGCGGTGCATCAAGGACATAATTCTTCTATGCAGCAATGAGGATAATCCTCAGATCACGGATCCAATCCGCATCATTACTACTAACATTTTTCAACTTAGTTTTCTCTAGGAACATATAAAAATTAAATGGGGAGCAACATCGCGAGCTATTGATCTACAACATAGATATGCTAATACTACCAGGACTAAGTTCATGATAAATTAAAGTTCAATTAATCATATTACTTAAGAACTCCCACTTAGATAGACATCCCTCTAATCATCTAAGTGATCACGTGATCCAAATCAACTAAACCATAACCGATCATCACTTGAAATGGAGTAGTTTTCAATGATGAACATCATTATGTTGATCATATCTACTATATGATTCACGCTCGACCTTTCGGTCTCCAGTGTTCCGAGGCCATATCTGCATATGCTAGGCTCGTCAAGTTTAACCTGAGTATTCTGCGTGTGCAAAACTGGCTTGCACCCATTGTAGATGGACGTAGAGCTTATCACACCCGATCATCACGTGGTGTCTGGGCACGACGAACTTTGGCAACGGTGCATACTCAGGGAGAACACTTTTATCTTGAAATTTAGTGAGAGATCATCTTATAATGCTACCGTCATAACTAAGCAGAGTAAGATGTATAAAAGATAAACATCACATGCAATCAAAATATGTGACATGATATGGCCATCATCATCTTGTGCCTTTGATCTCTATCTCCAAAGCATCGTCATGATCTCCATCGTCACCGGCATGACACCATGATCTTCATCATCTTGATCTATATCAATGTGTCGTCACACGGTCGTCTCGCCAACTATTGCTCTTGCAACTATTGCTATCGTATAGTGATAAAGTAAAGCAATTATTTGGCACTTGCATCTTATGCAATAAAGAGACAATCATAAGGCTTTTGCCAGTTGCCGATAACTTCAACAAAACATGATCATCTTATACAACAACTTATATCTCATCACTTCTTGACCATATCACATCACAACATGCCCTGCAAAAACAAGTTAGACGTCCTCTACTTTGTTGTTGCAAGTTTTACATGGCTGCTACGGGCTAAGCAAGAACCGTTCTTACCTACGCATCAAAACCACAACGATAGTTTGTCAAGTTGGTGCTGTTTTAACCTTCACAAGGACCGGGCGTAGCCACACTCGGTTCAACTAAAGTTGGAGAAACCGACACCCGCCAGCCACCTGTGTGCAAAGCACGTCGGTAGAACCAGTCTTGCGTAAGCGTACGCGTAATGTCGGTCTAGGCCGCTTCATCCAACAATACCGCCGAACCAAAGTGTGACATGCTGGTAAGCAGTATGACTTATATCGCCCACAACTCACTTGTGTTCTACTCGTGCACAACATCAACGCATAAAACCTAGGCTCGGATGCCACTGTTGGGGAACGTAGTAATTTCAAAATTTTCCTACGCACACGCAAGATCATGGTGATGCATAGCAACAAGAGGGGAGAGTGTTGTCCACGTACCCTCGTTGACCGAAAGCGGAAGCGTTAGCACAACACGGTTGATGTAGTCGTACATCTTCATGGCCCGACCGATCAAGCACCGAAACTACGACACCTCCGAGTTCTAGCACACGTTCAGCTCGAAGATGATCCCCGGATTCTGATCCAGTAGAATGTCGGGGAAGAGTTCCGTCAGCATGACGGCATGGTGACGATCTTGATGTTCTACTGTCGCAGGGCTTCGCCTAAGCACCACTACAATATTATCAAGGACTATGGTGGAGGGGGGCACCGCACACGGCTAAGAGATCAATGATCAACTGTTGTGTTTGTGGGGTGCCCCCTGCCCTCGTATATAAAGGAGCAAGGGAGGGAGGTGGCCGGCCTAGGAGGAGGGTGCGCCAAGGGGGGAGTCCTACTCCCACCGGGAGTAGGACTCCTCCTTCCCTTGTTGGAGTAGGAGAGAAGGAAAAGGGGGAGAGGAATGTGACGCCCCGAGACCGATGTGCCAGGTGTCCCCCAGTTATTCGCCATCGTTGCCATGTCATTCGCTTGCGTGTTGCATTTCATCTTATCATCATGTGCATTGCATCATCATGTTTTCAAAACCTGCATCCGTCCGGGTTCCCCCAGTGCCATCCGTTGTCCGTTCTGAGCCCAGACACACTTGCACGCGCCCGCGGCACGTCCGAAATAGTATTTTATAAGTGGCCGGTAAATGTTCTCGGAATGGGATGAGAGTTGACGTGTGGTCTTATTTTAGTGTAGCTAGACCGCCTGTCAAGTTTCATCGCATTCAGAGTTTGTTTGATAGCCCAACCGTTAAACTATAGCGGCAATATAGCCGGTCAAACGTCGGATGTTTTCGGTCTCCGGAAACAGTTACCGGGATGCACTCCTCTCCTCTCATCTCAGTCCAACCCATTTTTCACAAGCCATCTGCAGCCCACCTAAACCCCCTCCGTTCCGGACCGTCAGATCGCGATCGGAGGCTCCGAAACGCTGCGAAAACCCCTCCTAACCCCTCAAACCCTAACCCTGCCTATATAAGGAAACCCTCCTTCCAAATATGGTCATTCCTTCCCCTCCACCTCCAATTCTGCGCCCCTAATCATCAGCGTCGCCGACCACCTCCATTTCTGTGTCGGCCGAAGCCCCCTCCGCCATTTGGCGCTTCTCCACTGGCTGCCGCCGCCGAAGCAACCAGCCTCCACCTCTCCCACTAGGCCATCCTGCCAACTTTTTCATAAAATTGCATAAACTTGCACATGTCATCCGCATCATGTTAACAACTTTAAGATGTTTAAAATTGTTGTTGTTTGCTTCAAATTGCTAATGCATATGGGCATTTACCAGAATTGTTGTTCGTTGCTTCTGGCCTCATTTAAACTTGACTAGATATGTAGTTTTACTTTGCTTCACCTCTTGCCATGCTAAACAATATTTAATATTGTGGGGTACATAAATGAGATCGAACTAAATAACTTGTTGTGGTGTTTCATCAATATGCAACTCGTTGCATATTGAGCTCCACTTAAATTGTAGGATTGTTTGTGCACTTTGCCATGCCATGTATCTTTAAACCGGACATGCATCATACTTGGTTGTGCATCATGCCATGCTTATGTGGTGGTTGTTTACTATGTTGTGTGCTTCTTTCCGGTGTTGCTTCTTCGGGTTGGTTCCGATAACGTCGCGTTTGTGAGGACCTGTTCGACTACGTCCGTTTGTCTTCTTCATGGACTCGTTCTTCTTCCTTGCGGTTTTTCAGGCAAGATGACCATACCCTCGAAATCACTTCTATCTTCGCTTGCTAGATGCTCGCTCTTTTGCTATGCCTATGCTGCGATACCTACCACTTTCTTATCATGCCTCCCATATTGTTAAGCCAAGCCTCTAACCCACCTTGTCCTAGCAAACCGTTGTTTGGCTATGTTACTGCTTTGCTCAGCCCCTCTTATAGCGTTGTTAGTTGCAGGTGAAGATTGAAGTTTGTTCCTTGTTGGAACATGGAGATGTTGTTCCTTGTTGGAACATGTTTACTTGTTGGGATATCACAATATATCTTATTTAATTAATGCATCTATATACTTGGTAAAGGGTGGAAGGCTCGGCCTTATGCCTGGTGTTTTGTTCCACTCTTGCCGCCCTAGTTTCCGTCATATCGGTGTTATGTTCGCGGATTTTGCGTTCCTTACGCGGTTGGGTTATAATGGGAACCCCTTGACAGTTCGCCTTGAGTAAAACTCCTCCAGCAATGCCCAACATTGGTTTTACCATTAACCACCTAGCCTTTTCTTTCCCTTGGGTTCTGCAGACTCAAGGGTCATCTTTATTTTAACCCCCCGGGGCCAGTGCTCCTCTGGGTGTTGGTCCAACCTGTCAGCTGCCGGTGGCCACCAGGGGCAACTCTGGGCTGGCCTACCCGTACCTAAGACAATCTGAGTGTGCCCTGAGAAAGAGATATGTGCAGCTCCTATCGGGATTTGTCGGCACATTCGGGCGGTGTTGCTGGTTTAGTTTTACCTTGCCGAAAAGTCTTGTAATCGGGATTTCGAGTCTGATCGGGTCTTCCCGCTAGAAGGAATATCCTTCGTTGACCGTGAGAGCTTGTCATGGGCTAAGTTGGGACCCCCTGCAGGGATTTGAACTTTCGAAAGCCGTGCCCGCGGTTATGGGCAGATGGGAATTTGTTAATGTCCGGTTGTAGAAAACCTGAAGTTGACCTTAATTAAAATGCATCAACCGCGTGTGTAACCGTGATGGTCTCTTTCCGGCGGAGTCCGGGAAGTGAACACGGTGTTAGAGTTATGTTTGACGTAGGTTGTTCTAGGATCACTTCTTGATCATACTTTTATCGGCCGTGCTTTGCCTTCTCTTCTCGCTCTCATTTGCGTATGTTAGCCACCATATATGCTAGTCGCTTGCTGCAGCTCCACCTCATACCTTTACCTTACCCATAAGCTTAAATAGTCTTGATCGCGAGGGTGCGAGATTGCTGAGTCCCCGTGGCTCACAGATACTTCCAAAACCAGCTTGCAGGTGCCGATGAGACCGTGCAGATGACGCAACCAAGCTCAGGAGGAGCTCGATGAAGATCTTGTCCTTTGTGTTGTTTCGTTCTAGTTGATCAGTAGTGGAGCCCAGTTGGGGTCGATCGGGGGCCTTATCGCATTTGGGGTTCTTCTTTTATTTTTGTTCCGTAGTCGGACTTTGATTGTATTTGGATGTTGTAATGCTTTATTCATGTAATTGTGTGAAGTGGCGATTGTAAGCCAACTATGTATCTTTCCCCTTATTGTATTACATGGGTTGTTTGCGAAGATTACCTCACTTGCGACATTGCTTTCAATGCGGTTATGCCTCTAAGTCGTGCTTCGACATGTGGGAGATATAGCCGCATCGAGGGCGTTACAAGTTGGTATCAGAGCCTTCCCCGACCTTAGGAGCCCCCACTGCTTGATCGTTTTTAGCAGCCGTTGTTGAGTCTAGAAAAATGTTTTGAGTCAATTAGGAATTATATATCGGAGAGTTTAGGAATTCTTTTTACTCCCCAGTCCCTTCATCGCTCTGGTAAGGCATCCTGACGTAGAGTTTTGTCTCTTCTCTTCTCAATTTTCACAAAAAAATTAGGATCACGCGGGTATCTTGAAATCATTCCGATGGTTTTGTGACGAGAACATTGTTCTTGGTGCCTCCTGTCATTTAGGGGTTGTGGCAGTGTCCCGGGGAGTTGAGCTCCGAGGTGTTGTCGTCACAATTTTATTGTTGCAGTTCTGGAATACCTGAGATTAGTTTCGCCAACATCGAAAATCTCTTTTATGCAGTTGTTGGTGAGATAACCTCGACGCCACCCAGTACTGGGGCGGGAGTTCGGGAGTATTGCCATAACTCATATAACGGATGCTTTTCGAAGGTTGAGGTAGATGAATTCCGAAGGTTTCTGGGTTATGTGTTGAAGGATGGATACAGCTGGATGTAGAAATTGTTAGTTTTGGGTGAGATATTATGCTTCCCCTGTATCCCCAACACCTGATTGCATATCTGGGAAAGTTTCGGGAGTTTATAAGTGGGAATTCAAGTAGCTCTTAGGATATCTTTCCGACAGATGTATGATATGAAATTGGGGTTCGACGTCTAGTGGTCCGCCTATTCACGGTCGGTTTTACAGTGGTCTCGTTGTGTCTTAAAGAGTCCTTGGCTATGTCGACTCGGGGACGCTTCGTATGTCATGTGCACTGCCTTGTACATGATGGTGCTGTACGATCGAGCCGGTGTAGGCCCCACCACGAAAATTTCAGACGAAATCTCTATCATATGTTTGTTCCGGCTTATTCCGCAAGCCAATCCTTTGTTTTGTTTTGAGTTGTGGTATTCGAGTTGCTTCGAAGTCAAATGTTGATTCCATACCTTCTCTAAACGGTGTTCTCATACTCCTATGTGAATACTAATCCTTTATGATAATCGAGACTGTCTCGTCAATCCTTTTCATCCGGAGTGTTTCTCTTCAAGTGGATCCGATCATTTAAATATCAGCAAGATCAATTATCAGTTCTTCTCAACGGTGTTCGTTTCATCCATCCCAAGTTGCCTTTGTTTTTCCCGCCCTCCCTCCCTTGTTTTCTTCAAGGACTCAGATTTCTTAATCGAGTATCCATCTTATTGATGTGAAGCCTCTCCATTTTTTTCCTTCAATGTTCTTATCCGGTGATTCTCATGAAGATACTAACGGAGCTTCTAGTTCATCATTCTTCGTTTCTTTTATCTTCTCCGGTGGTTTCAAGTCAAGCTTTGTTGATCTTACCCCTTTCCTCATTTCAATGCCTTCTCATACCGGTGCACCTCATAATAATTCACTTCTCACTATTCATTTGTTCCGGCGTGCTCAAGCTTTCTCAAAAGGCTCGTCTTGTCATTCAAGATCCGTTCAACCTATTTCGAGGTTGTTATCTCATTCTAGCCATTTAATTCAACCGTTGCTATCTCCTTTTCAAGTAATCTTTTCAACGGTGTATATTTTGAGTGGGCCCTAACCCACAGGTCTTTTCCCAGGATCTTACATGACTCTTCTAATCTTCCATGGAGTTACTCTCAAATCCTTTTCAAAGTTTGACGTATGAATGAATTATCATCAGTCAAATGTCTCTCTCCAAGATCTTTCAAATTTTTTTCATTGTTGGTTCAACATTTCTAAAATTTCATTCCTGAGTGTCTCAATAATTCATGGTGGTGTTTCTCATCGTCATTCTCGGATTTTGAAGACTGAAGAAGAGTTTTCCCTCAAAATCTTAACAATTCTCTCAGAGATGTGTAGTTCAAGCTGGATACCATCCTCTCATAATTGTTTTCAATTCTGAGAATTCTTTTCACCTATCCGGAGCAATTCAAGATTCTGTTCAGTTTGATTATCCGGAGCCCATCATCTAAGATTTATTCATTCCAGCTTTCAGCTCTCATACTCTAAATCATACCGGTGTCTAAATCAAGGATTCTCTAATCAGCTCGTAATCTCTTCGTTCTGTTGGATCTAAATTCTCTCAAGCATCTTCGTTTAATTGTTAATCCTTCCCGGTGTTTCTTCATGTTTTAATCGTTCTTTTTCAATTCTGACGGTGGTTCGCTCAAGATTCTTCTTCCTTCAATTATCATATCAATTTATTCGTTGTTTCAATTCTTACGATGGTTCGTTGAAGACCTTCTCAAGTTGGCGCTGTGTCTATCCTAATCCTTTCTTCGAGAATAAGTTGTATGCAATCCGTTTGCTCATCATCAATTTAATTGGTGAAGGATAAGCATAATGCAATCCTTATTCTATTTCATCCAAGTGATTAATTCCGTATTCCGGAGGCTCATCAAATTCTCGGGTTCATTTGCTTCATCTTTCTTTTCTGGAGTTCCTAGCTTTTCCGCATTATATCGTCGCGAAGCTCCTTCTAAATCATTACCAGGTTTCACCTTGTGTTTTCAACTTCTCTTGCTTTTATCATCATTTTGTTTACCGGGGTTCCTCATGGATGTTCTACATGATGGTTCATCGAGGTTTTATTTCCTTCTCGAAGCGTTCATCAACATTCTTTTCTAAGGAGCTCAATCATTCTTCATTTTGCAATCCGGAGTGCAATTCTTTCTACCGTATCATTGGAGGTGGTATTATGTCATTCTTGATAATTTGGGTTCATGTTTCATGATTCACATGTTGTTAGGAATGAGGTATTTTAAATCCATCAATCTCTTCTTTGAAGTTATCTTGGGTTATATTTCACCTAAAGCCTTCCCTAAGGATTGTTGCTATCTATGGTGTTTATAAATGACCCAAGTTCTTCTTTTATCCTCCCGGTGAAATAGTTTCTCGTGAAATTGTTCGTATCAATCCAATCTTGTTTTCGTTAGTGGCTTAATTTCACCTCAAGTTCTTGAGATGTTTTCCATAAGCCCATTACAAGCTTATTCTTTTCGTTGTTGATTTTCCAACAACACCGTGCAATCTTTCTTTGCAAGGATGCTTTTCAAGCTCATTTGTGGCAGAAGTTGGCCTTTTTTCTTCTCCATTCTTATTCCAATGATATATCTTCTATTCTTTCTTCCGGAGGCATTGTGATGATGCCCTCTTCACTCTTCACTCATCATCACGTATTGTGTAGAACATGTTCTTTCCTTTGCTTATCCGTTCAACCAGAGTGTTGTGTTTTCATTCGACCTCTCTCATCTTATCAAGTTTTGCCTCCCTTCTCAACTGGAGTGCCATCTGAAATCTTTCTTACCCCTTGTACCATTCTTTCAATAGTTCTGGAGGCAGTATGTTGTTGATCTCTTCAAGTATTCGAAAAATACCCGAATCACTCGGAACCTTTCTGATGTCCGAATATAGTCGTCCAATATATCGATCTTTACGTCTCGACCATTTCGAGACTCCTCGTCATGTCCCCGATCTCATCCGGGACTCCGAACTCCTTCGGTACATCAAAACTCGTAAACTCATAATATAACTGTCATCGAAACCTTAAGCGTGCGGACCCTACGGGTTCAAGAACAATGTAGACATGACCGAGACACGTCTCCGGTCAATAACCAACAACGGAACCTGGATGCTCATATTGGCTCCCACATATTCTACGAAGATCTTTATCGGTCAGACCGCATAACAACATACGTTGTTCCCTTTGTCATCGGTATGTTACTTGCCCGAGATTCG
The DNA here is from genome assembly GCF_002162155.2 of Triticum dicoccoides. Classification (NCBI taxonomy): domain Eukaryota; kingdom Viridiplantae; phylum Streptophyta; class Magnoliopsida; order Poales; family Poaceae; genus Triticum; species Triticum dicoccoides. Next base: position 29,322,164 of record NC_041386.1, on the reverse strand, counting down.
ATCGTTGGTATCTCAATACCTAGTTCAATCTCGTTACCGACAAGTCTCTTTACTCGTTCCGTAATACATCATCCTGCAACTAACTCATTAGTTGCAATGCTTGCAAGGCTTAAGTGATGTGCATTATCGAGAGGGCCCAAAGATACCTCTCCGACAATCGGAGTGACAAATCCTAATCTCGAAATACGCCAACCCAACAAGTACCTTCAGAGACACCTGTAGAGCACCTTTATAATCCCCCAGTTACGTTGTGACGTTTGATAGCACACAAAGTGTTCCTCCGGTAAACGGGAGTTGCATAATCTCATAGTCATAGGAACATGTATAAGTCATGAAGAAAGCAATAGCAACAAACTAAACGATCAAGTGCTATGCTAACGGAATGGGTCAAGTCAATCACATCATTCTCCTAATGATGTGATCCCGTTAATCAAATGACAACTCATGTCTATGGTTAGGAAACATAACCATCTTTGATCAACGAGCTAGTCAAGTAGAGGCATACTAGTGACACTCTGTTTGTCTATGTATTCACACATGTATTATGTTTCCGGTTAATACAATTCTAGCATGAATAATAAACATTTATCATGATATAAGGAAATAAATAATAACTTTATTATTGCCTCTAGGGCATATTTCCTTCAGGAAACCCACCGCATTTGCCCGACATTGTGACGAATGCTATGGGGCGAAAACCTGAGCAACACTACAAGTTCAAAAGAGACTAAGCAAGACTATTACACCCCCGACCAGGTGGGAAGCACCAAACACAAGGGGCTGAGACCAACGGCTAGCATAGCCCTAAAGCAGAATGTAACCAGGCGCAGCGTAGCTCTTCATCTCCCCCCGTCCATCATTAGCCGATGATCGGCCGCCTGACAGCGTCTCACATCTTCATCAGCTACATCATGTAAGCCCTGACAGCATCAGCTCCCGCGCGCAGCTCCTCAGCGTCTCCTTCTGCTGCAGCCCTGTCCAGTAGAGTAAGAATGAACACATAGAGAAAACTATCTCAAAAGGTGTTTTGATCAGCTTCTTCTCAAAAGTTGCACGGTTACGAGCAAGCCAAATTGCCCAACAAGCAGCCGCAAGGCCCACCGTATAGAACTTCTCACCACCAGGGAGAAAAGTATAACACAAAGCGAAGAACTGCCAGTAATTGTTGGGGCAACTATTAGTCCCCAACGTTACCCCAATGGAGCGCCAAACACACTTAGCAACGGTGTAAGTAAAGAACAGATGCTGAGAGATCTCAACATCCTTGCAAAAAGAGCAACTGGGATTGCCTGGCCATTTTCTCCTATGCATCACTTGTCTAGTGAGTACAACATCTTGTGATACTTGCCAAAGAAAGATTTTGATCTTGAGAGGCAGTTTCGCTCTCCAGATCCATTTATAATGGCACCCACTAAGGGGGCTCTCCATCTATATTTGAGTGTCTTGATTTGTAAAAAAACGTCTGATGATGCATTCCTTGATATTAGCTTAAACCGTTTTTTTAACTCGATAGATTGCTAGGGTACAACCATGTAGGTGTACAATGTGACCCGCGAGAAGTCCAGAAAGATCTAGTTTGGCAGAGTACTGACATGCGGCCCTACGCCGTGAATCCAAGAACCATCAACTTTTGAATCACTTGAGTTTGGTCTTGATAAACAATGGAGATTCATCCCTTGAAACAAAAAAGCAACGGTTATCAATTGCTTCTACAACACAGGGGATGCTAGTTCAAATTCAAAAATTGAAGAATTTTGTACTATAGTAATAGAAGAGAATTCTTCTGAAATCACTAATTGAGGAGTACTCGTGGCAAAGATCACTCCAATTCCCCTGGTTGCGACAAGTGGCGCACATGCAGCGCACCACTTGTCGCAACCTGTGAGTTTTTCCTTTTTTGTAGATCCATTTATTCAAAACGTTTTATCTCTCAAACCGTGCGTCCAAATCTCAAACCGCTTTCACCGTTGGATTTCTCGCGTCAAGATCTTCAAAACTAGATCCCATGTTAATAGTTTTTGACAAACTTTTTTCACAAAAAAACCAGACGAAAAAACCTAACCGGGAACATCGGTTTTTTCTCTTTCCGAAAGAGGCACGCCCGTGCCTCTCATGAAATCATAACCGTGCCTCTTGCGGAAGCAAAACCGTGACTCTCGCGAAAAAAAAAGAGAAAACGTGTTTTTTTCGTTTCCGAGGAGGCACGGCGGTGACTCTCGTGAAAGCACAACCGTGCCTCTTGTAGAAGCAAAACCGTGACTCACAAAAGAAAAAAAAATAGAAAACACGTTTTTTTTCCTTTCCGGAGGCACGGCCGTGACTGGCAAAAGCACAACCGTGCCTTCCGCGGAAGCAAAACCGTGGCTCTCGCGAAAAAAAATTAGAATACGTGTTTTTTTCAAGTTTCCGAGAGGCACAACTGTGACTCTCGTGAAAGCACACCCGTGCCTCTCGCGGAAGCAAAACCGTGACTCTCACGAAAGAAAAAAAACAGAAAACACATTTTTTTCGTTTTTGAGAGGCACGACCGTGATTCTCGCGAAAGCAAAACCATGTCTCTCGCGGAAGCAAAACCGTGACTCTCGTGGAAGAAAAAAAGAAAACGCGTTTTTTCACTTTTTTTATTGAAAAGGTAAGGAAGACCGGTGGAAAACCAAAATGTCGAAAAAAACCTAGAAAAACTGTTTAAAAGCCGAAAACGCGTGCGAAAAAATAAAAATAAAAAATCCAAAGGAAGCGCCTAGAACGTGACACGTGGCGAATGGCTGAGAGCGCCAAGTGGCGCTGGTCGTTGTGAGGCTCCCGAAGGAGGGCTCGTTAACTAGTTGCTCCCGAATTCTTCCTTTTTTGGCTAAAAGAAAAGCGGGAGCAACTAGTTAACGAGCGCTCCTTCGGGAGCCTCGCAACGATCAGCGTGACTTGGCGCGCTCTCAGCCATTCGCCACGTGTCGCGCTCTGGACGCTCCCTTCGGATTTTTTTTTATTTTTTCACACGTGTTTTCGGCTTTTTAAACGGTTTTTCTCGTTTTGGTTTTCCCCCGGTCTTTCTTAGCTTTTCGATAAAAAAAAATTTGCACGAAAAAACGCGTTTTTTCCTTTCGCAAAAGTCACGGTTTTTCTTCCGCGAGAGGCACGGTTGTGCTTTATCGAGAGTCACGGCCGTGCCTTTCGGAAACGAAAAAAAAACGCGTTTTATGTTTTTTTTTCTTTTGCGAGAGTCACGGTTTTTCTTCCGCGAGAGGCACAGTTGTGCTTTTGCGAGAGTCACGGCCGTGCCTCTCGGAAAGGGAAAAACAAAACATGTTTTCTGTTTTTTTTCTTCCGCGAGAGGCATGGTTGTGCTTACGCGAAAGTCACGGCCGTGCCTCTCGGAAAGGGAAAAAATATGCGTTTTCTGTTTTTTTTTCTTTCACGAGAGTCACAGTTTTGCTTCCGCGAGAGGCACGGTTGTGCTTTCGCGAGAGTCACAGTCGTGCCTCTCGAAAATGAAAAAAAACATGTTTTTTGTTTTTTTCCTTCCAGGAGAGTTACGGTTTTGCTTCCATGAGAGGCGCAGTTGTGATTTCGCGAGAGGCACGAGCGTGCTCTTTCGGAAAGGGAAAAAACCATGCTCCCGGTTCGTTTTTTTCGTCCAATTTTTTTCATGAAAAAAAGTTCATCAAAACCTATCAACATGAGATCTAGTTTTGAAGATCTCAACGCGAGGAATCCAATGGTGAAAACGGTTTGAGATTTGGACGCACGGTTTAAGAGATAAAACGTTTTGAATAAACGGATCTACGAAAAAAGGGAAAACTTCCAGGTTGCGACAAATGGCACGCTGCATGTGCGTCACTTGTCGCGACCTGAGAAAGTGAAGTGTTCTTTGCAACGAGTACTCCTTAATTTTTTTTGAGCGTAATAACTTTATTCCTCAAATAACAGCAAGATCATTTACATAATGGTGGAGAATAAAGTCAGGGACGATGGTCTCCCACTCTTCTGATTTACTAATACTGAAACAGTGCTTTGCTAAACCATCCACTATCAAGTTTGCCTCTCTAGTACAATAATCAAAACTGATAGAAGCATAATCCATTGACATGAGGGAGCATTCTGCTATGATTGGGACATCCACTCCCATGTAGGCATTAGGATCAGATATGGCCTCCAGCGCAGTCAAACTATCAGACTCGATGATAAGCTTCATACAACCCAGTTTCGCTGCTAGGTACAGACCACATCGAATAGCAAATAATTCAGCTGAACCTGCACTAGACACATGTGGTAGGACATGAGTTGTTGCCCCCAGAAATTTGCCATGGTCATCTCGTTCAACAGCTCCGCAAGCTCCTGTGAACTTATCCTCATGAAATGATGCATCGACATTGATTTTTACAACTCCCGCACTTGGCTTCTTCCATACATGATCAATCCTACGTATAGGCTGGTTTGGTGAATGAGCACGAACAAAATTTGTGGCAAGTACTTGAATAGAAATAGTTGTTTGATTCGGTGTCTGTACTGTCTCCCCTTTTGTACGTTGCCTTCTTTACCACCAAATGAACCACATGGCCACCAAAATAAATTCGGCTGTTGGTATGGTATGTGTCACTGTGCGCAGCCGAATCAATATATCTAGGGTGATAGAGCCGGATCGGTCTTGCCGAGCGGCTTGTTCAATCACCTCCGATAGTCCTAGAGCAGTCCACACTTCAGATGCACGGATACACGTAAATAGACAGTGCTGGATATCCTCTAGACCAATTTTGCACAGCGGGCATTGCGGGATCAAGGGTACATGTCTGCATGCGAGAACACCGTAACATGGTAATACCCCCTTTAATACTTTCCAGCCAAAATGTTTGATCTTCACTGGAAGGCGAAGTTGCCATAATTCTTTCCAAACTGCATTCAACTGAGCACTCCCTAGGCTATTCAAGCTTGCGTAATGACGTCCGAACTGATGATCGAACTCCACATGGTATGCCGAACAAACTGAGAAAGTTCCAGATCTCGTATAATGCCACGCCACAAAATCTTCCATAGTTTCAACATGGAGGGGGATTTGAAGTATTCTGTGCACATCCACTGGTGAGAACACACTATGCAATAGTGCCTCATCCCACTGTCCCGTGTGGGGGTCGATTATATCTTCCACCTTTGTTAACATAATTCCTCCTCTAGGGGTAATAAGTTTCCTGGTTTCGCTAGAAGGGATCCAAGGGTCCTCCCAAATGTTAATCTGGGAACCAGTGCCCACTCGCCAGATGCAACCCCTTTTGAAAGTTTGTATCCCAGCAACAATACTTTGCCAAGTAAAAGATGATCCTTTCTTTGGACCAGCTTTGAGGATATCGCCATTAGGATAATATTTTGCACTCAGAACACGTGCACACAAAGAGTCAGGATTTTGGAGAAGTCGCCAACACTGTTTTGCTAACATAGCAAGGTTAAAACTATGAAGGTCTCTAAACCCCATGCCTCCCTTCTTCTTCGTGACACACATTTTCCACCATGCAAACCAATGCATTTTCCTTTTCTCCTCTCCATCACCCCACCAGAAACCCGATATTTCATCAGTGATTGATTTACATATCCCTTTCGGTAACTTAAACACAGACATAGCATAGGATGGAATTGCCTGCACCACAGATTTCAGGAGAATCTCTTTACCTTGCATTGATAAAGTCTTTTCTTTCCATCCCTTCAGTCTCTGGCACACTCTGTCAACTAGGTGCTGAAAACAGTCACTACGGTCAACCCCAACCATAGTTGGTAAACCCAGATACTTATCTGACAGAGCTTCAGTTAATATGTCCAGCATTCCGCAAACACTCTCCCTGTCATTTACTCTGGTATTAGGACTAAAAAATATACTGGATTTTGGGGTACTTACACGCTGCCCTGAACTAACACAGTACATGTCGAGAATCCTTTTCAGCGTGTTTGCATTCTGATTAGTTGCTCTCATCAGTATCAAAGAATCATCTGCAAATAAAAGATGAGAAATAGAAGGGACATTCCTTGAAACTTTTATACCTTCAATTCCACCAATTTCTTCCTCATGAGCTAGCAGACTTGATAGGCCTTCAGAACATATCAAAAAGAGGTATGGGGACAAAGGATCGCCCTGTCGAAGGCCTCTGGCTGGTAAAAACTCCTCTGTTTCCATGTCATTAAATCTGATTTGGTAGCTTACGGAGGAGACACACTCCATAATAAGTTCAACCCATTGCGAATGAAAACCCAACCTTATCATCATCTGCCGAAGAAAATCCCATTCTACTCTGTCGTATGCTTTTAGCATGTCCAACTTAAGAGCACAAACACCATTTGAGCCATGTGTTCGCTTTTTAATGGAATGAAAGCATTCATAAGCGACCAACACATTATCAGTTATTAACCTGCCTGGTACAAAAGCACTTTGTGTCGGGGAAATCACGTCAGGAAGGATTTTTTCCAGTCTATTGGCCAGCATCTTTGAGATTATCTTGTATACCACGTTGCATAAACTAATGGGTCTGAATTGGGTTATTACCTCAGGGCTGTCCACCTTTGGGATTAGCACAACATTGGTAGCATTCCACCCATCTGGGATCTTCTTATTGTTGATAGCATCAAGTACTTCTCTAGTAAGCTCCTCTCCAACAATGTGCCAGAAGCGTTTGAAGAAAATAGCATGAAGGCCGTCCGGTCCAGGAGCCTTCATATCGCCAATTTGGAATAGGGCTTTGTTTACTTCCTCCTGTGTATATGGTGCAATTAATAAAGCATTCATATGCGGCGTAACCACTGGTTTAACAGTGGACAGCAAATCCTCATCTATCATTCCTGCATCAGAATCAAAGAGGCTCCGAAAGTAATCGAAAATGAGGGGCTTGAGGTTATCATTCCCCTCAACCCATTCATCATTATTATTTTTCAATCTCTTAATTAAATTACGGCGCCTACGGGATGAAGCGTACTGATGATAAAATTTTGTGTTACGGTCGCCGCGTCGCAGCCAATTCGTATGACCTCTTTGAGCCCAATAGATTTCCTCCTGTTCAAGAAGGTTTTCAATCTTCAGCGTAAGTTCTTGCTGCTTCGAAATTAGTGATTTGGACGAAAAGCTTTCTTTTGCGCCGTTGCTCTGGAGGCCCAAAGTATTAGGCAGTCCAGCCCCGGCCATAAGCTTGAGAGTCCAACAAGGAGATTTCCCGTGCTCAATTCTACCACCAGAACCGACAAGACACGGGCTGTGGTCCAGCAGTCAGCGTCGCGAAAATTCTTTCCGTCCTTCCCGATAGAAAAGCCGAGGGCTGGGGTTTAGCCGCGGCGCCTCTTCTCTTTTTCTCTCTCCACGAATCTAGGGTTTCCACCTCGTCATCGCCATGGACTTCGACGAGTACGAGTACCTCGAGAAGACGGTCGAGGCCTCCGCCGCGCCTCCGGCCAACGGATCCGACGGGAAGGACCGCGGCTCCCGCCGCCGGAGCAGCGCCGGCGACGGAGAGGACCGCCACGACGGCGAGCGCCGGTCCAAGCGCTCTCGCTCCGAGCACCGCGACCTTGAGAGCCGGGAGCGCCACCGCAGCAGCCGGGAGCGCCGCGACCGCGACCGGGACCGGGACGTGAGGGAGAAGGAGAGGCTGGGCAGGGAGAGCGAGCGGGAGAGGGAGAAGGACAGGGAGCGGAGAAGCCGCGACCGCGACCGCGAGGAGAGGGAGAGGGAGCGGAGGAGCCGCAGCCGGTCGGAGCGTCGCCGCGGCGACGACGAGCGAGAGCGAGAGCGCTTCCGTGAGCGCGACTACCGTGACCGTGACGTCAGGTGCCACTTCATGACTCTGAACTTTATCGGAATTGCTTTCTAATAGTGACATGGTACATCTGGGTTTGTGTGTTCTGGCTCGCGCATATACCGACCTTAGGATTGGAAGGGATGATGTGTTTGCTGCATATTTGTGCACCTATAGCATCAAATTTTCACTTAGTACTTTTCCTCTACCAGACCGCAGCCAGTGTTCAGTTGTGTTTCTTAAAATTTCTTATGTCATATGCCTTGGTTTCTTCAAAGTAATACGATTATTAAATATTAGTATTGGAACCTGCAGATTCAATGTGCTAGTGCAGTCTTCAGTTGGTCTTGATATTGAGCCCGACCTTGGATATAAGGTGATTTATTTTGAGTTCCTATATGAAGTTGGCATAGCATATAATAGGATAATGAATCTGGAAATCTATACGTGATGATATCATTTTGCGGTTTTGCTCGGTAGCGTGTTTCTGAGAGCAATGACGACATCTGTGATTACAGATTTCCTGCATCCAGAACACAAGGCTGAACTATATTTCTCCTGTTGCAGAATTCCGATGAAGGGGTGTGTTGGGATTTTTCACTGAAGCATTGCCTCTTATTGTAAAGAGGACTCAATGTTTGTCCCCTTGCACAAATAAGCCTTTTAATTTCTGCTCCCTCTTTGCAGGAGATATTAAAGTCAAGTTACCTAAACAATCGCATGTCTTACAATGCAGGGCTTACCCTTTTCTTCCGCCCCGATAGGATGTTGATTTGCTGGGTGTCTGTTTTTTCCCTTTCGTGACACTGACTGCAGTGCTTCTTGACTCTTTGACTGTATTTGTATTGATAAATGGGGAGAATGTTAGTATGATGTATAGCTGTAAATTATTTGAGCTGATGATATCTGATTCGTAATCGTTGTTTCTGTTTTCCTATATATCCATTCTTATGAATATTTTTTTCCTGTTTGCAGACGTAGGAAAGAAGATGGTGCCGAACCTGAAGCAGATCCAGAAAGAGATCAAAGAACTGTATTTGCCTTCCAGGTTGCGTTCATTTAACAAGCTAACATATTCAGCCTGTTGGTATATGCAATTTTGAGAATTTTTGTCTCGAAGCTAATGTTTATAAGCATAATGACAGCTATCATTGAAGGCGGATGAAAGAGATGTGTATGAGTTCTTCTCAAGGGCCGGGAAGGCAAGCATCTGCTTTTACACCCTTTTTGTTCTAGTAGTAATCACCCTGTTTATCTTGTTTTGTTCTTTAACTCAAGGGCCGGGAAGGCAAGCCTCCAATTTTTGCACCCTTTTTGTTATACTAGTAATCACCCTGTTTATCTTGTTTTATTCTTTATTTTGGAGAGTGGAACATTTGTGATATGTACACTATACACAATGTCAGTTCGCTAAACTTTCTCTTGAATTAAACAGATAATAAGCTGGTTCTGTTAAAGAGGAATATTATTTTCTAATTAGATGAACCGAAACCTAACTGATGAATGCTTTTGGATTGTTCCTTCACCTTGACCTTACACTAACCAGTGATAAGATGTTTTCTGTTGATATTCATCTATTTGCTATTTAGTGCATTATCGATCTTTTTTTTTAAACTTTGTCATGTTATTTTTCTAGGTCCGGGATGTCCGCTTAATAATGGATCGAAACTCACGACGTTCTAAAGGAGTCGGGTGAGTATTTAATGTGTATCATATTTGCTGTGCATTGTCTTGCAATTCTTTTGTTACCATTGCACCCTTGCTGTTCCCAATTTTATTTTATTTTGTTGTGATGATGGACAGAAGATAGAACACATAATTTTGACTATGCAGTGTTTAACATAATACATGACTGTTTCACATTGCTATTTTTGTGCATTTTCAATAGAATTCGTGTGAACAGCCAATATTTTAGGGATAACGTCTTGCAGCATATTGTTTGGAGCACATGATATTGGCCCTAGAAATAAAGATGGCCTTGTTGACAGCTGATAATCTAATTTGAATGTTCTTGCATTGTCAGGTATATTGAATTTTATGATGCTATGTCGGTTCCAATGGCGATTGCTCTTAGAGGTCAACCGCTTCTTGGTCAACCAGTGGACGTTAAGCCATCAGAGGCTGAAAAGAATCTAGTTCAGTCTAATGCTTCGTCAAGTGTAGCCGCATCAGGTGGGGCAAGGAAGTTGTATGTTGGAAATCTTCACTCCAATATTACAGAGGAGCAATTGAGACTGGTAATAATCAAGCATATAGTTTATATGTGCAGGTCTATGATAACCCTGTTGCGCGTGAAAACAAAATTATTATTTCTAAAGTTTACATAACTGAAAACTCCTTAACTAGTGGTTGTTGATTTCGTTTTATAGGGTCATGCATGTTACTGCTGCTTATATATCCTTGTTATGTGGTATTTGTGCCATTATTTAAGGGTTCTTTTTTCCAGGTCTTCGAACCATTTGGATTGGTTGAGCTTGTCCAGCTGCCTGTAGACCCACTTACCGGATTATGTAAAGGTTTTGGTTTTGTGCAGGCATGTATTTTGTTATGAAAGCAGTTCATTTTTCTGTTTGTGCGTAATTCTCAGTTTCTCACTCTGCCCCATCTCATTACTTAGTTTGCACGTCTGGAAGATGCAAAAGCTGCTCAGAGTTTAAATGGTCAACTTGATATTGCTGGAAAAGTAATCAAGGTGAGTTCTTACGGGTTACCTGCCTCCCTCTTGGTTGTTTTAACTTTTAACTTTGTTACACCACATGCCAATATGCCAATCAAATATCATGACCAGGTTTCAGCTGTGACGGAGCAACCGGGAGTGCAAGCCAGTGGGGCAACCGCAGGCGATTTGGATGATGACGAAGGTGGAGGCTTGGTAGGTGTTACTGGGAATTTTTGTACATGTTTTCTGTTTTTTAAGTTGGGTTTCTTGGGACATGATGTATCATATTCCTTGTAAAGGGTTTTTGTATCATGGTATTAAAGTACTTAACCATTGCGTATGTTTAGTATCCACGCCTTCATACTTTTTAGCAGCAAATTTGTTTTATTCAACCATGCCGCTGCCTCGGTTCTCAGATTTCTAGTATCTAAAATGGGTGACATGATGAATTGCATTGCTGCAGTCTGTATGTCCTATCTTTACATATTATTTTGAAGTTGATGCATAATAGCCATTGCACACATTCCTGTTTGCTTTTTAAAATATGCCAAAGCACCTTTCTGTTGTCATATGTTTTCTGAGAAATCAGTTAAAAGTTACTCCCTCTGATCCAAAATAAGTGCCATTTACACCAGCTCAAGAGCAGGGCAACGCATGACTGTTGTCAAATGTTATCTAGATAGTTTAATATCATTGTTTGACTTGTCGCATGCATGCAGGCACTGAATGCTAGCTCGAGAGCTCTTCTTATGCAGAAACTGGACCGTAGTGGCGCCACCACCAGGTATATTTCTGTCAAGTTGATGACATTTTTTGTCTTTATATTGTCCTTGACAGGATATATTCTTTCCATGACTATGTTACAATCTTATCTGGCATTCATGTCTCTTTTGCTATTTTATAGATCAAATATATATTTTAGTTTTCCCTGGTATGCTATTTCTATACATGCAAACTCAAATATTTGTTCGTATTAGTTTGAGCTTTTCACATCATCCCACCCATCCTAGATTATGTCATAACCTCAAGATAGTTCTGAACTTCTAACATTTGAAGTGACACATACAATGTAGATGCTTAATGTATATGATTGGATACAAATTCTCCTTAATCTACGAAGCTTATGATAGAGGCTGCATAGCCTGCAGTTGATGGTTGAGTAGTATAGAATGTCCATTATATTACTTGTAAGAGTGCCAATAGTTCGTATCCAAATCTTTCGTTATTGACCTCTACTATATCATCGTCAGGATTCATCCACCACTACAACAACACTTGTTACCATATATATAGTTTGTGAAGGTCATTCTCCATGGACCTCCTCCAATTCTTTGGTGTACTTTTGATTAAAATATTCTGTTGCACTACAGTTCTAACATTTAACTGCGAATAGTGATCACTTGAGAAATGAGGAACTGGGGTAAAAATAATATTTTGTTGTTATCAAGTGTGAATGATGAATGCTTAACGCATGAAGGAAAAACTTGCTAAAATACCTTTATATTCTTGTGATGTTCAGGCTCTTGCAAATATTAACAAGTTAGCTTGGCAAGAAACCTGTGCCATGATGCTTTTAAGATTTCTTTTCCAAGTTCAAAAAACAGTTGCACATCATGAGTTTAACATAAACGCCTTTTTTTTAATATCTTGGTATCTGCATATCTCTACATAATGCTCTCATCTAACATCACCTTTCTTTTTAATCTGCCAATCTACAGTTTGACTTCTGGGTTGGGTGCTTCTGCCGTGGCACTACCACCTGTGTCAGTTCTTGGTGCTCCTGCAACCGGTCCTGTGCTACAGTCTACAGTGCCTGGTCTTGGTTTAATTCCAGGGGCATCTATTCCGGTCATTACCCAGTCCATTGACACGGCTCCACCTAGTGAATGCCTATTGCTCAAGAATATGTTTGATCCAGCTGTGGAGGTATTTAACTACTGAATTATTGTTATTTTTATTGCCGCCAACGGTCAATATTTTCTTGTTATATAGCCTGGAGGAGCTTTGATCTCCCTTTGGTTCAACAAAAACTATATGATAACATTCTCACTTTTTGTTGCAGACGGATCCTGATTTTGATTTAGATATTAGAGATGATGTTCGAGAAGAATGCTCTAAGTTTGGGCAAGTAAGACACATTTTTGTAGACAAGTAAGTAACTGATTCTTATTAATTTATTCAAACAATTGTGTTGAGCCATGCTGTCAGAATCCTTTTTGGCTGTTTCACTATTGCCACGCTGCTTTATTGAAACATCCTCTAGTTCTCTTGTAGATTATCTTAGACAAGACTGAAACATTGCCTGCTCACTTCATTATTTTTCTTGTTTGCTTGCTCACTAATATTACATTTTTGGATCATAGTACATTTGCTTTAAACCGAGAAGCTTTCTGCTTTTGTTATTTGTTATATGGCCTTATCTCTTGCAGAAAACTACACTTCTGTTGGTTGTGTGACTTATGATCCCAAAGTTCAAACCATATCTTCCTTGAGAAGTCCTGTTATGTAGTAACAGAAATTCTTATGGCCTAACCTTTGGTAATGCCATTGATTTGCAGAAATACCGCAGGCTTTGTGTACCTGCGGTTCGATAGCATAACGGCCGCCATGGGTGCACAGAAAGCACTTCAAGGGCGATGGTTTGCGGGAAAGATGATTACTGCAACATTTATGGTAAATGCCACACTTTCCTGTTGACTTGAGATTTTCCCTTGCGCATTTAGTTTGCTAATTTACTAGTTTGTTGTTCTTTGTTATGTCAGTCCACTCAGCAGTATGAAATGAAGTTCCCAGAGTGAACCTGGCAGCAGACTCGCTTAGAAGCTGGAAATAGCATCTTCGGTGTCGTGCACCCGCTCCTCATCGCCGGTGCCTTTGGCCAATATTAGTGGAGGAAATGTCTCTTCATCAGTTGTAACATTACACCATCAAGCATTCAAGCGTGTTGTAGCATCAAACAATTCAATGATCACCAAAAGTAATTAGAAGAGTTGTGGTTCCATGTTAAGCTGGCTTTGGTTCTAGTGTTTATTTCTGAATTTGTTTGCCCTGCTTCAGTTTCCTTCGTTATTTCTTTGGTTGAATTAATTCTGGTAGTTTGGGTGTGTGTCGTGCGGTAGATTACCTTAGGGTTCGTTTGGTTGTTCTTTTTCAACCAACTTTAGCCAACCAAACGAGTCTGGGAGGATGTAGCTGGGCACCTCCAGAGCTGTTCGATCTGTCTTCCTTCAGCCGTTGGATGCCCTCTCCCCCTCGAATTGTTTGGTCAAAGCGCACAGAGAAATCCCCTTGCCTGTTAGTCATTATGCGTGCGGCTCTTCTCTCGTGTTGCTGCTCTGTCGCAACACCCGGATAGCGCCCAATGCCTTGTTGAAACATTGCCGCCTTGTAGCTCAGCCGGCAGCACTTCCACCATCCTCTTTGAAGATGCTAGGTTATTTCAACAGAAAATGGTATCATCATTCCTTGCATGGCTTGCGTAGTTTCATTCGTGATAGCAAGTTGAATGAAAAATATTTCAATAGTTGCAATGATAGTCGATGCTTTCTTTTTTTGCAAAAGATAGGTTTGCTACATCATATGCTTGTGTGGTCCAAGTCTTTTATAATACTAGCACAATGCCCGTGAGGAGTTCAATCACTGGCTTAGGAAGTCATCAAAATATTGTCTCATGCTGCCTTTACACTCAGTTTACAATTAAAAAGAACCAAAAAAAAATATGAAAAATCATACGGCGGGCGTTGGAGAATCTTAAGCGATCATTGGAAGACACAACATTTCGAATGTTGAAACATAGGACAATGGCTATCTTCGTTTTGGAATTGCAATTTGTTCACTCCCATAATTCTATGATATAGAAATGGGAGAGATTGGTTAGGAAGAAACTAAAAACAAGAGCATTATTTTGAGTTGGAGTTGCATTTCTGCATTTGTTAAGTGTTGAAAGGAAGTCTCTTGGCACTTTATCGCAAACTTGAGAGTGTTACATCATTCAGTACATGAGGTAATAGAAAATTAGGCGGAACATCATCCCATCAAATCATTTCTATTGAGTCATAAGCATGTCTCGCTAAAACATGTGCCAACTTATTTGCTTCCCTGGGGCAATGACGGAACTGAATCAACGATATCTCATGTGCAAGTTGGAAAGCATCATATAAAATAGTAGTATACGATGCCAATATCTCTGAACCTCCATTGCAAACGATAACGAGCCCTAAACAGTTTGACTCCACGATGATTTTTGAGCATCCAATATCACGTACTAGTTGAAGACCAAGATAAAGTGACATTGCTTCTGCAGACGCAACACCTGAGGCATAACTGAAAATCTCTGCAGCACCGGCAACTGCTTCCCCACGACTATTACGCACAACAGCAGCCATTGATCTTGTACCATCTTCAAAGAAAGATGCATCAGTGTTTACCTTGTAAGTACCAATAAGTGGTTTCGCCCAGCCAACTCTTCTCGCCTGCTCCTGAGGAGACTTCTCTGCATAGTCTGATGTTAGTGCTTGGATAGCGAAAGCTGAGCTAAGAGGTTGTTTGACGTTCTCGCCTTTCCTTGCTTCTCTCCTTTTCCTCCATATGCACCATGAGGCCACAACCACTGTTTCTTGCAAGCCTAGCTGTCTTAACACTGGCGACTTCCTGTGTGGCCATCGTAGGATTTCTTTCAAAACTACAGATCCCGAAAGATCCACTGCCAAAGCTTGATCAATAACTGTATTAAGGCCAAGTGCCTTCCAAACTTGTCGAGCGCGTGTACAAATAAACAATAAATGGCGAATATCTTCAGGCCAGAACGACAAATAGGACATTCTGCTGAGACTTTAATATGCCTAGAAGTGAGAACTGTCATACCAGGAATAACACCTTTAAGAGCTCGCCAGATGAATAATTTTATCTTACTAGGGACTTCCAACTTTCACATAGCCGACCAAACAGGATTAACATTTGAGGTCCCTTCACTACTAATAATTTTTGAACCAAACTGGTGTTCCCATACTGAGTAGTAGGCTGACCGAATAGAAAATGAGTGCGATTTGGTCTTATGCCATGCTACAAAATCCTCGTTTAGATGCACTGATAGAGGAATTCTCAAAATTATTTCTGCATCAATTGGAAGGAAAATAATCCTGATAAGTTCCACATCCCAGGCTCCTGTATTGGGATTAATCAACTCATTCACTGTTTTTAGTAACACGTTCCCTTTCCTTGTCTGGATCATCCTTATTGGACTCGAAGGTACCCAGTGGTGCTCCCAGATATTTATTTTCTCACCGGAACCAACTCTCCAAATGTGGCCTCTCCTGAACGTTTGCAGACCATCGATGATACTCTACCACGTAAAAGATGATCCCTTTTTTGGTCCTGTGTCAGGACCCCGACTCAATGCCACATCGATCTAGCATGTAACACCTCATATCACTTTGCGGCCTCACGCACGGTATTCCCACGGGTGTCGCCTTACCTTTGCCCGGGACCATTTGCGCCTTTTGGCACACGTATATGACAGTGTCGCTAGCATCCATATGATAAGGAGCCCGGGCTGACATGGCTAGTCGTAAACCCAAAGTGGCACAAACTTACAGGGACAGGCATCCATGACCCAGCATCGAACGTGTCGGTCATCAGCGAGTGAATCCAGGCTGTAGCACTGGGCTAGCAGGACTCCGGTGAACCGGGCTGTAGCAGGCTAACAGGACTCTGGTATTCATCGCGTGACATTTCCCCGAAGGGACAGACACAGGAACGAAGAAGGACACATGCCGGCCAGCCTAAGTGTTCCGGAGCAGTAGCAAGCTACCATGGCTCAGTGGAAACACTAGGAGACATTTCCCGGTAAGAGAGGCTACTAAAGATAAACAACTAGATGGTCAGATCCCACACATACCAAGCATTTCAACAACATACACACAATATGCTCGATATGTGCAAATACAACATGGCATCACAACATGACTCTACAAATCAAGTATTTTAATCAATAGGCTCCGAGGAGCGAGATATTACAAACATGGGTCTCATGACCCAACAATCAGAGCATACAAGTCAAAGCACAAGCGGAAGCTATCATGTCTGAGTACAGACATCTATAAATGAAAAAGGCTGAGAAGCCTGACTATCTATCAGATCCTGCCGAGGGCACAAGATCGTAGCTGAGGTATCAAGCTAAACGTCGAAGTCCAAGCGGAACTACTAGTGAGACTGAAGTCTCTCTGCAAAAACATAGAATAGGCAAACGTGAGTACAAATGTACCCAGCAAGACTTACATCAGATCTATCTACACATGCATCATTATCAACAAAGGGGGTGGTGGAGTTTGACTGCAGCAAGCCAGCTTTGACTCGGTGGCTATCCTAAACTACGACTGCAAGCGACTCTTTTGAGGTGGCGCACACGAGTCCACATACTCACCAACCAATACACCACTATGGATCCGCTCCCGTCTCCCTACGAGAACGCCATCCATAGCACTCACGCTTATCTTGCGTATTTTAGAGTATCCACTTTCACTTGTCTATGAACTGATATAAGCAACCCAGAAGTCCTTTTCCGCGGACACGGCTATTCGAATAGATGATGTTAACCCTGCAGGGGTGTACTTCTTCACACACGCTCTCACCACTTACCGCCGTTTACACGACATGTACTCGGCAACCTTCAAGCGGAAGCCCAACGTGGGTGTCGGCCACGGCCTGCCTAAACACTCTAGTCCAGGTTTATCGCCTATTCGGGTTCCATCCATGAGGAGATCCGGCCGGAGTTTCGCTCACAGCCCCAAACGATGTGAACAGGGTTCCCGAGACACCAAACGGGCGCCCGGTACACCGTGCCACATGCCTACCGCATCACAGCCCACCCCTACGGTCAGCGCTGCCCACGGCCTCCAGCATACTACAAACACCAGAAACTACTTGCAACTCCTGGACAGAGGACAAGGGTGATCAAGAAGCCGAGAGGGTCCATTGGTTTCGGGCCCAATGCGTGGTAGTAGCTGAATCATGGATCACAAACACAGAACTCAGTTCCTGAGGACGGCTGCAATGAGACAACCCACCATGTACTCCTACATGGCCTCTCACCGCTACCTTTACCAAATCGTGTTCACACGCTTAGCTCACACACCGTAGGACATGTTCACACACCTCTGATTCATCCCGGATGAATCAGACCTGACTCAACTCTAAGCAGTAGCAGGCATGACAAACAAGCAAGAATGAGTAGGCACAACAGGGCTCAAACAACTCCTACTCATGCTAGTGGGTTTCATCTATTTACTGTGGAATGACAGGTCATGCAAAGGATAAAGGGGTTCAGCTACCGCAGCAAGTAACAGATGAATCGATGTTGTCCTAATGCAGTAAAAGAGAGCAGAAGCGAGAGAGTGGGATTGTATCGGAATGAACAAGGGGGTTTTGCTTGCCTGGCACTTCTGAAGATAACATTGAGTCTTCATTAGTGTCAACGATCACATCATCGGTATCACGTCTATCGAGAGGGGACAAATACCGGCAACACAGAAGGGAACACAATCAATGCAATGCACAATATAATGCATGATCATGACATGGCAAAATGAATGTGTTTTGGGCTAATGCAACTAGCAACAGATTAAATGAAGTTGGTTTGAATACAAGATTCAAATTCAAACTCCATATGTGATTATTCAAATGCCATTTAATTGATTTGTGCTAAACAGCAGCTATAAGTTGTTCTAACATGCATGAAAATGGTACAGATGGATTCCTTGAATTTTTCTGATAATTTTTCATATATAAATTATTTAATTTGGAGTTACGGTTGAATTTCTATGATTTTTAGAAGTTTTTACAATTTCCTGGAATTTCCTGAATAATATAAATCCAGAAATGAATTATGGCGTCAGCACCACGTCACAGTGACGTCAGCAGGGTCAACTGGGCTGGCTCGGTCAAACCTAACGTGTGGGGGCCACACGTCAGTGACACATGAGCTAATCCCGGTCAAACCCAGCGCTAACTGAGGTTTGACCAGGGGTGGGGCCCACTGTCAGTGGCTGTGGGGGTGTTTAGCATGGTCATTAGTGCTAACTAAATCAGCGCCACGTTAGCTACCGGCGTTTAACCGCCGGCAACCTCAGATCGCGGCGGCGTCCGCGTCGGGTTTGCGCTACAGGGCACCGTTTTACTCGTGGTTTGCGGCTACGGCTAGCTGGCAAAGCAGCGCATCTAATGGAGCGAACGGGAGGAGCTGGGGTGGCCTGAGTCGACGGCGGCGAGCTCCAAGGCGGCGGCCGGAGTTCGGGCACCTGCGGGTTTGGCGTTGTGGTGCTCGGGAGGGGAAGCTGGTGGGTTCTACGTGCTCCTAGTGAGGTTTGGAGCACGGTGGTGTGCCCGGCTTTGAGCCACGGTGGCTCTGGCCACGACGGTGACGAGGCACGGCGGCGGCGAGCTCTCGGGTCCGGCGGAAGCAATGGCTAGAGCGGCCAAACGGCATGGGAAGAAGAGGGGAACGGGTCAGCGGCTCACCGCGAGTCCAACGAGCGCGAGGGCGAGGCCGGGGACGCTCTGTGGGCGGCGAATCAAGCGACGACGGCCGTCGGTGCAGAGGAAGAAGATGGCGTCGGTGACGGTGCTCCAGGGCGTCCGGCGTCTTGTGGCTCCGTGGTAGGGACGGGGACGTCACGGCGGAGCTCGGGGGCACGTCGGAGAGGCGAGGGAGGACCTGTGGCCGCGGTGGTTCTAGTCGGTGGCGATGGCTGCGTTCGGGTTCGGGCGAGAGAGAGGGAGCAGAGGGGCGGGGCCTCGAGGAAGAGTGAGAGGGGTCCGAGGGGGTGGCGTGGCGCACCTAGCGACGTCCAGGAGCAAGCGGCAAGCATGAGGTGGCCGGCGCGTGCGCGCGCGCGTCGGGCACACGCCCTCCTGCCTACTGGCAGGAGGTTGAAGACGGTGGCGACTGCGGTGGGCTGGGCCGCACAGTGCTGGACCAGCACAGGAGCTGGGCCGGCTCTGGTGGGCTGCACGGGTGAGGCCAGGTAACTTCCTTCTCTCTCTCTCTTATTTCTATTTCAATTCTGTTTTCTTTTATTTAATCTGTTTTGCCACTGTTTTGAATTTAAAAATAATTCAAACAATGCCAAAAACTCCTCTGAATATTTTATATTGCTAGATGGACTTTTCCAAAAGCTTATAAAATATTTCCGGGGGTATTTGAAATTATATTCTAATTATATGAATATAATTCAAATTCAAATAGCTAATGAATTAAATCCAAAGTCCCAAAAATAATTCCTTAAAAAATGTTCAATATTTTGGTTGGGTCTAGAACCCTTACCAAAAATTATCAAACATTTAAAAGGGCATTTTTGGAGCAATGAATGAGATTTCTAGGGTTTTTGCCCCTCTTTTATTTTAAGTTTTTGAGGCTTCCAAAATTCCTCAGTTCAAGTTTCAGAAATTTAAATATGATGCCTGGATGAAGATGCAACTATTTACAAACAATATTCTAGGGCTGTGACAACTCACCCCCACTAAACAAAAATCTCGTCCCGAGATTCAAGTGTAGGGTAAGGTGAAGGGGGAACGCAAACTAGCACGATCTTCACGATCCAGTTGCACTTCAAATGGACGTTGATTCGTTCACCACCATTGTCTCGAAGTCTTGCTCTGAGAACTCCAACTAACATGACAACGAGAGGAAAAGAGAGACCCTAAAAGAATGGTTCTTCTCGAAGGTCGAACAACTCAGGATTAACTCACGGAATGAGACATAGCAACATCTCTCGAGCTGAGAGGCAAGCACACATCCATAGGAATGGAGTGAAGCAGATGACGAAGGTTCACTAGGTAGACAACAATTTCACGCTTAAGAAGGTGGTAATCGATTGTCAACGTAGCGAGGAGTTGAGTTGCCATGATACCACAACGAGGCATCTTAGGGATGGTGACTCGTAGATATATCCCCTTAAGTGGCAAGAAGAATTACCTTTGATTCGGAGATCATTGAAACTCTTTAAACCAGCCTAAGGCAATTCTCGAGCGATCGTTTGGAGGGGGTCGGTGGAATGGCATACTCGGACTTGGATGATGTGGATTACCTTGTTGAAGACAACGTAATGGATGAATTTGCTTGCCACCGGAAATGGAAGAGACCCATGGTAGAATGGCACATTGGCGGTGCAAGCTAGGAACAAAATGCAAATGCTAGGAATGATTCTGGTAACTGGGGAAGAACCCAACAATAAAGAGTGAATTCACTGTTGGAGTGGTTATAGCATAACCGACGAGACTAGGAGCAATCCCGGTTAGTGCCGGCGATAATACCTAGCGCTTGTGCGTGCTCTCAAGAACTTGAGCATTTCCACATTCATCAAGGTTTTACCAACATCCGTGTCAAGGGTCCGGTAAACAACTTACTACCATGATGAATGGTGATGGAGGATGCAGATGCAAAGGAAGATAACACCTTCTCAGATTTCACCCTTGGCGGGGCCAAGGAAATAAAATCTGGATGATCGACCGAGAGACATTTAGCACTCCGCTTCTAATGTTCTCCTTGATGTGCTAGTGTAACCCATTCATAGATATGGTTTGATATCTAGAACATCAAGTAAAAAGGTCGGACTTCGGAACACAGAAATCCATAGGGGCAACTAGGGAGTAAATCCTACGAAATCCCTATGGGGAGGTGGCCAACTTCCTCAAATCAAGATACTACAACAGGAGGTCTTCCGGCTGGGTGTGTTGGCCACGACATCCACCTTATCGGTTATCGAGAGACCAATATTATAGATCTTGGGGAAATGTTCCAACCATCATATCTGCCTGAGATTCAGATCTGGTTGGTGTCAGGATATTCCAGGCTCATCGAGTCTAGGAAGAAAAATGAAAGTTTGCAACACAAATCGACGAGATGACGTTGCGGGATTCTCGGGAGATGAACTACGATAGCAAGCTCCAAAACATGAGCTGGTTCCGCTACAAACATGTGAACACGTTGTCCCAGACAAGCATGACCACAAAGTAGTCTTATAATAAAACACTACCGAGTTCAGGAGGGGGAACCATCAACGAGGGTATCGAAGTCCTTACATAAGTCCGGATTAGCTCTTATGAAGAAACTCCTTCTCCTTGAACAAATCAATCAGTGGCTTGGTGTGCTAGGGATACATATAGATTGAAGGTTGCAAGTCTTCAAACCACAGCATTCTTCGCACGTGTGCATGACTGATTTGGAATGATTCCAAAGAAAGCAACATTGACTTTCTCGAATCCACGGCGGCAACTTGCATCAGATGCACATGAACTGGAGGAAGTCACTTCTTACATCCAAACATATGCTTCATGAACTAGCATGAACAAATGCTTTCAAAAGTTTCCAACACTAGCTTAATGTTCAACAAAATCATGGAGGAGATAAGGATGTTGTCAATGGGCTCAACAACAATTCATCCGGGTTTCCTTTTAAAAGGAATTCCATAGTTAAGTGAACACGGTGATAGCATTGGTCAGACCAAAGATGTAATGGTGTATGCTCGAGGGATCAACCACGAGTAAGACAACATTACGAGCATCGTTGGTACTGATTTGACTTGACGATAGCCCACACTCAAATCAAAGGATTGATAAGACAATAGGTCCAGCAACTGATCACAGGGACCAATCGATGAAGATATCATCTTTCTTCAACACACTCTACATATGAATATCCCTTGGAACGAACTAAGTTAGGCAAGCTTTTATCTTCCAATTCTCCAAGTTGTTGTCTAGCTTAACCAACTAGCTCAGGGATATCTAACACCGATTCTTGGAGAGAAGGTGGTTCACAAGAAACCAACTTGATCACGAGCTCAACATAACAGTCAGGGGACAACCTGGTAATACTTCCGGGAAGATATTCGGAAAATCACGAACCACCGGTATGTTACTAAGCTCGAGAACAATCTCGCTTTTGAGGGCAAGACGATATGATCAAATGAGTGAGGACTTGACAAGATCCTAACTCATCAATCGAAGGGTGCACCGAAATAAGAACTAGATAGCACAATCAGTCTTAGGGTGACGATTCAATAATCAATACGCTGAGAATGAGGTTATCGTCCATTTAACTACCAAGCAACAGAGTTGCTAGCAGTATTGATTTCACACGCCACGATTCACTTGTCGGCATTCTGGTTACAATAACACAGGAACCGAGGAATGAACAATGATGGCAAGAAGTATCACTGTACCAAGAGTTCATAGGATGGTGTGCAATTCCTATAACAATCCCGATATAAAGATGGTAATACTCCAAGGTAGAACAGAGCAAAAGCTGAATTGGCATTTTGATCTGCGGAGCACAACTTCTTTGACCCAATCCTGGATATGGAAGAGGTACTGGAGTTTGTTTCTCCTAGTCATTCCGGAATAGAATGGCTTGATAGACCACAAGAGTCATAGGCATCGATGAACGAACGCACGCATACTCTTGACTATCAATTGATAGACGAGGGTCAGAATGCAACTAAAGAGAACAACTCAAAGGAACATACAATTTTCTGAGTTGTGGATGCATGGATTAGCATGTCGAACCAAGTTCAACATAATTCTTCCGGATAACCCATGCAGAAAAGTAGAACTGGCAGAGCCACAATATAGCATGGAGAACTCATAGAGGGCCTGTTGTGATCTTTTGATCCAACAAACTTCTGCCATAATGGTTCATGGTATTTGGAAGAACGATATACCATGGACCTCGAGGACTATCGCAAAGGTTACTAATGTCCTAAAGGAACTAGCAATTACTATCAACATGAAGTAGGTAGAGTGAATCTCGGGTTCAAGAACCCAGGAACAGAATACCTATTACTAAGTAGCATCACGGGATGCTTTCGAGAATGATGGCCAGAATCATCACACTGGGAACACAAATCATGGCTAAATTACTAGATGATCCCCTAAGACACCTAGGATCATAATAATATCTCCAACATATATGTCAAGGTAACGAAGTACCTCAACTCACTGATTAGTGTGGTTAATCTGGCCCATGGGAACATTGAAACGGGAAGAAAGGATTTGCAATTGCATCAGACTACTTAGAAACCTGGGATGACTCGGACAGCATAACGGCTGTAAATGCTCAGAAAAGATTTGAGACATTCACAAAAATGGTGGCATAACCACTCAGAGGCACAATATCAAGGTCTCGAGATCAACAGTTAACATACAGAAGTACTAGGAACTGAAACGAGGCTTAAGTCCAACAATCTATAAGTCTACGGATTAGTAACACGTGATCCTGATAGAAAGAAGAGATAGCCTAGTTCTTAATCCCCGTAGAAGAGAAGATGATGACTCAGATCAGAAGGCATAAGGTGTAAGGAGTAAAAAGAGCCTTACGTTCCATCCCACAATCAATTCCCTTATATAACTAAAGAATTTCTAGACTCAACTTCGACCAGTTTGGCTTGGTAATCCTACATGCAGTCAAGCTCTGATACCAACGCTGTCAGGACCCCGACTCAATGCCACATCGATCTAGCATGTAACACCTCATATCACTTTGCGGCCTCACGCACGGTATTCCCACGGGTGTCGCCTTACCTTTGCCCGGGACCGTTTGCGCCTTTTGGCACACGTATATGACAGTGTCGCTAGCATCCATATGATAAGGAGCCCGGGCTGACATGGCTAGTCGTAAACCCAAAGTGGCACAGACTTACAGGGACAGGCATCCATGACCTAGCATCGAACGTGTCGGTCATCAGCGAGTGAATCCAGGCTGTAGCACTGGGCTAGCAGGACTCCGGTGAACCGGGCTGTAGCGGGCTAACATGACTCTGGTATTCATCGCGTGACATTTCCCCGAAGGGACAGACACAGGAACAAAGAAGGACACATGCCGGCCAGCCTAAGTGTTCCGGAGCAGTAGCAAGCTACCATGGCTCAGTGAAACACTAGGAGACATTTCCCCGTAAGAGAGGCTACTAAAGATAAACAACTAGATGGTCAGATCCCACACATACCAAGCATTTCAATAACATACACACAATATGCTCGATATGTGCAAATACAACATGGCATCACAACATGACTCTATGACTCAAGTAATTTATCAATAGGCTCCGAGGAGCGAGATATTACAAACATGGGTCTCATGACCCAACATTCAGAGCATACAAAACAAAGTACAAGCGGAAGCTATCATGTCTGAGTACAGACATCTATAAATGAAAAAGGCTGAGAAGCCTGACTATCTACCAATCCTGCCGAGGCACAAGATCGTAGCTGAGGTAACAAGCTAAACGTCGAAGATCACGCGGAATTACTAGTGAGACTGAAGTCTCTCTGCAAAAACATAAAATAGGCAAACGTGAGTACAAATGTACCCAGCAAGACTTACATCAGAACTATCTACATATGCATCATTATCAACAAAGGGATGGTGGGGTTTAACTGCAGCAAGCCAGCTTTGACTCGGTGGCTATCCTGAACTACGACTGCAAATAACTCTTTTGAGGTGGCGCACACGAGTCCACATATTCACCATATCAATACACCACTATGGAACCGCTCCCGTCTCCCTACGAGAACGCCATCCATAGCACTCACGCTTATCTTGCGTATTTTAGAGTATCCACTTTCACTTGTCTATGAACTGATATAAGCAACCCAGAAGTCCTTTACCGCGGACACGGCTATTCGAATAGATGATGTTAACCCTGCAGGGGTGTACTTCTTCACACACGCTCTCACCACTTACCGCCATTTACACGACATGTACTCGGCAACCTTCAAGCGGAAGCCCAACGTGGGTGTCGGCCACGACCTACCTAATCACCTAAGTCTCTAGTCCAGGTTTATCGCCTATTCGGGTTCCATCCATGAGGAGATCCGGCCGGAGTTTCGCTCACAGCCCCAAACGATGTGAACAGGGTTCCCGAGACACCAAACGGGCGCCCGGTACACCGTGCCACGTGCCTACCGCATCACAGCCCACCCCTACGGTCAGCGCTGCGCATGGCCTCCAGCATACTACAAACACCAGAAACTACTTGCAACTCCTGGACAGAGGACAAGGGTGATCAAGAAGCCGAGAGGGTCCATTGGTTTCGGGCCCAATGCGTGGTAGTAGCTGAATCATGGATCACAAACACAGAACTCAGTTCCTGAGGACGGCTGCAATGAGACAACCCACCATGTACTCCTACATGGCCTCTCACCGCTACCTTTACCAAATCGTGTTCACACGCTTAGCTCACACACCGTAGGACATGTTCACACACCTCTGATTCATCCCGGATGAATCAGACCTGACTCAACTCTAAGCAGTAGCAGGCATGACAAACAAGCAAGAATGAGTAGGCACAACAGGGCTCAAACAACTCCTACTCATGCTAGTGGGTTTCATCTATTTACTGTGGAATGACAGGTCATGCAAAGGATAAAGGGGTTCAGCTACCGCAGCAAGTAACAGATGAATCGATGTTGTCCTAATGCAGTAAAAGAGAGCAGGAGCGAGAGAGTGGGATTGTATCGGAATGAACAAGGGGGTTTTGCTTGCCTGGCACTTCTGAAGATAACATTGAGTCTTCATTAGTGTCAACGATCACATCATCGGTATCACGTCTATCGAGAGGGGACAAATACCGGCAACACAGAAGGGAACACAATCAATGCAATGCACAATATAATTCATGATCATGACATGGCAAAATGAATGTGTTTTGGGCTAATGCAACTAGCAATAGATTAAATGAAGTTGGTTTGAATACAAGATTCAAATTCAAACTCCATATGTGATTATTCAAATGCCATTTAATTGATTTGTGCTAAACAGCAGCTATAAGTTGTTCTAACATGCATGAAAATGGTACAGA
Organism: Triticum dicoccoides; assembly: GCF_002162155.2. NCBI lineage: Eukaryota > Viridiplantae > Streptophyta > Magnoliopsida > Poales > Poaceae > Triticum > Triticum dicoccoides. Next base: position 29,295,897 of record NC_041386.1, on the reverse strand, counting down.
TGGATTCCTTGAATTTTTCTGATAATTTTTCATATATAAATTATTTAATTTGGAGTTACGGTTGAATTTCTATGATTTTTAGAAGTTTTTACAATTTCCTGGAATTTCCTGAATAATATAAATCCAGAAATGAATTATGGCGTCAGCACCACGTCACAGTGACGTCAGCAGGGTCAACTGGGCTGGCTCGGTCAAACCTGACGTGTGGGGGCCACACGTCAGTGACACAGGAGCTAATCCCGGTCAAACCCAGCGCTAACTGAGGTTTGACCAGGGGTGGGGCCCACTGTCAGTGGCTGTGGGGGTGTTTAGCGTGGTCATTAGTGCTAACTAAATCAGTGCCATGTCAGCTACCGGCGTTTAACCGCCGGCAACCTCAGATCGCGGCGGCGTCCGCGTCGGGTTTGCGCTACAGGGCACCGTTTTACTCGTGGTTTGCGGCTACAGCTAGCTGGCAAAGCAGCGCATCTAATGGAGCGAATGGGAGGAGCTGGGGTGGCCTGAGTCGACGGCGGCGAGCTCCAAGGCGGCGGCCGGAGTTCGGGCACCTGCGGGTTTGGCGTTGTGGTGCTCGGGAGGGGAAGCTGGTGGGTTCTACGTGCTCCTAGTGAGGTTTGGAGCACGGTGGTGTGCCCGGCTTTGAGCCACGGTGGCTCTGGCCACGACGGTGACGAGGCACGGCGACGGCGAGCTCTCGGGTCCGGCGGAAGCAATGGCTAGAGCGGCCAAACGGCATGGGAAGAAGAGGGGAATGGGTCAGCGGCTCACCGCGAGTCCAACGAGCGCGAGGGCGAGGCCGGGGACGCTCTGTGGGCGGCGAATCAAGCGACGACGGCCGTCGGTGCAGAGGAAGAAGATGGCGTCGGTGACGGTGCTCCAGGGCGTCTGGCGTCTTGTGGCTCCGTGGTAGGGACGAGGACGTCACGGCGGAGCTCGGGGGCGCGTCGGAGAGGCGAGGGAGGACCTGTGGCCGCGGTGGTTCTAGTCGGCGGCGATGGCTGCGTTCGGGTTCGGGCGAGAGAGAGGGAGCAGAGGGGCGGGGCCTCGAGGAAGAGTGAGAGGGGTCCGAGGGGGTGGCGTGGCGCACCTAGCGACGTCCAGGAGCAAGCGGCAAGCATGAGGTGGCCGGCGCGTGCGCGCGCGCGTCGGGCACACGCCCTCCTGCCTACTGGCAGGAGGTTGAAGACGGTGGCGACTGCGGTGGGCTGGGCCGCACAGTGCTGGACCAGCACAGGAGCTGGGCCGGCTCTGGTGGGCTGCACGGGTGAGGCCAGGTAACTTCCTTCTCTCTCTCTCTTATTTCTATTTCAGTTCTGTTTTCTTTTATTTAATCGATTTTGCCACTGTTTTGAATTTGAAAATAATTCAAACAATGCCAAAAACTCCTCTGAATATTTTATATTGCTAGATGGACTTTTCCAAAAGCTTATAAAATATTTCCGGGGGTATTTGAAATTATATTCTAATTATATGAATATAATTCAAATTCAAATAGCTAATGAATTAAATCCAAAGTCCCAAAAATAATTCCTTAAAAAATGTTCAATATTTTGGTTGGGTCCAGAACCCTTACCAAAAATTATCAAACATTTAAAAGGGCATTTTTGGAGCAATGAATGAGATTTCTAGGGTTTTTGCCCCTCTTTTATTTTAAGTTTTTGAGGCTTCCAAAATTCCTCAGTTCAAGTTTCAGAAATTTAAATATGATGCCTGGATGAAGATGCAACTATTTACAAACAATATTCTAGGGCTGTGACATCCTGCCTTTAAAATATTTCCATCAGGAAAGTATTTTGCTCTTAAGACAGTAGCACAAAGAGTGTCCAGATGCGTTATCATTCGCCAACTTTGTTTCGCTAGCATGGCTAAATTAAAAGCATGGTGGCCCTGAAACTCCATACCTCCTTTATCTTTTGGAAGGCACATCCTCCACCAAGCTAGCCAGTGCATTTTCTTCTCTTCCTCTGTACCCCCCCCCCCAAACAAAAGGCCGCCATTGCATCTGTGATTTCTTTAGATATTTTCTTTGGAATTTTGAAAACAACCATGGCATAAACTGGGATAGATTGGATAATTGCTTTCAAAAGAATTTCATTTCCTCCTAAGGACAACAACTTTTCCTTCCAACCTTTAAGTCTATTCACAACTCTTTCAACGAGATGAGAGAAACTATCACTCCGGTCCAAACCCACCATAGATGGAAGACCAAGATATGTGTCAGAGATAGCTTCTGTCAATATGTTCAGTTCTGCACAGACCCGAGCTTTGATATCCACATTCACATTTGGCTAAAGAAGATACTACACTTCCACTCACTCACCAATTGTCCAAAACTTGCACAATATTCATCCAATACCTGTCTCAATGAGGTTGTATTATTCATATCCGCTCTCATAAGAATTAGGGAATCATTAGCAAATAGTAAATGAGAGACTGATGGTGAATTTTCTGCACACCCAAACACCTTCAATGCCACAAACCTCCTCTTTATGAGCCAAAGCACTAGATAAACCCTCTACACACATAAGAAATAAATAAGGTGACAAGGGGTCTCCTTGCCGGAGCCCCCTTGTAGGGGTAAATTCCTCTGTTTCTTGGTCATTATACCTCACTTTGTATTGATGAAGGTTGTTGGTCTGAGTGCATTTGTTTCATCGTTGAAGGTTAGTGGTCCCACATGTGAACTCACCACCAACTCCAACCTTTATAAGTAGGAAAGATTACGGCATATGGCTCTCAATTGATATGATCTATACATATGAATTGTTGAATTAATTGTTTATATTGTCATAATTTTTCCTTCCAAAATGATCGTTGAATTACCAACCAATGTACAAATCATTGCTTTACGATCAATTAGCAATATAAACATTCTTTGAGCCTCCAGAGGCATTACATAATTTCTACTGAATCTAGAGTTTCACAGTCGTTCCAACCAAACAATTTTCAAAAATTTCATAGTTCTCAGCTCACAACAGTTTTCTCATGGCCCACAACAGATTTTTCAGAATCCACGGCTCAACTGAACACACCCTTAGATCAACACCCGGGTCCATCAAAACCGATGCAGAAAATTGGCACTCATCCTGATGACCAAAGCATAGAAATATCTGCCCTGGAACAACCTGAATAGTCTGGCTAGAGCAAAAGATTTCTGGGGAAAATTGAAGCTACTTTTAGGGTTGGACCAAAGATAGGACGTGGATATTCTTTACCTTTTTTGGAGAAAATTAAACTCGACTCTCCAAAAGTCCCAATGCATCTTTGTCCCTAATCTCAAAACTCTTTCGAATGCTGGAGCAAGAAGACGAATTCAAGTTGATAGATTACAACCAACCCAATTGTTTATATTTCATTTTTCTTCTTCTTCAAAGCTGGCATTCTTATAAAACAAAGAAGACGCTGAATTACTTGTTGAATCTCATCTTTCTCTCGGCGCCGAGACAATCTCATACTTTCTCATTTCTGTAGAATGTTAACACCGATGACATTTTAGTCATGTTTTTATCACTAGAGTGCCCTTAAGGTGGTGTGCCATCCCTTCCTAGGACTGGAATAGTTGTTCTTCAGACGAATGCCACCCATTTGGTTCAGGATCAACCAGATTATTCAAATATTCCTCCAAAATCAAGCTCCACGCATTTGAGGAAAAGTCATGGATATGTAATGAAGTTCAAGTTTACTTTATACCATTGATTGATGAGTTTGGATTGATGTGGTATGATGTTTAGTTATTATTGTACATACCATATTTGATCGCCTTATACTGAAAAATTCCAAATTAAGGAGGTAATCTCACCCCTCAAACCAAACACTCCAATGGCTATCCCCAATCATGTTTCATCCTTCAAAACAGACAAAAATTGGGCTAACCTTAGCCACCCAACCAAACAGAAATA
>NC_041386.1:29255276-29291660 GCF_002162155.2 Triticum dicoccoides | reverse complement strand
CCAAGCACACCTAACCACCCTAGTCATTGGATCTGATGAAACCAGGTAACAATGATAAAAGTTGCTCCTGAAACAATGCTTGTGTGTTTTCTAGCTGCATCGGAGTTGATGCAAGAGGTCCATCAAGCCACAAGAATAGATCGCTGAATAAAAAAAATGCATTTACCACTTAGAATAATAGCTTGATCAAATGTTTTCTATAGATTTCAATACCTAGACCCTAGTAATAGTATCCAGCTACTCAAGCTAAGTATGACTGGTACATCATGTGTCAAGTGTAAATATGAAAATGAGAATCATTGTATCTCCTTCAAGAAAGCTGGGTTCGAATTTAGTGCTTTTTTCGCCAGGGTACGGGCGTCGTCTCTTGAAGACTCTCTTGATATGCGAAGGAGCTCCTTAATCCCTCCAGTTATGATGATATCACGGGAGTTTTCCACTGCAAAAGTGAGTGCAGACACTTGATATCACATGGCGTACAACATCGACAATCTCCATTAAGGACCCAGCTAATACAAAGCACAAAGGTAAAAGGTGAGCCCCAGTGCTACGTACCATTTTGAGCTAGATGGCAGAATGCTAGCTCGATATGTCTTCGCGTTGAAGGAGGAAACATGGTTGAATTGGCCATGATCCAACTAAGGATGCCATCTTCAATGAGAAGGGATCTCCCTTTCTTGTGACCTATTTTGAGTAGCATACCACAATATCATTGATTGAATCTTCACAAACAACAAGTGTTCTAGTACACGAGTTTGATATGTTCAAGTCTGCATATATCTTCAGAGAAGACGGCAAGACGGCACAGGTGTTTTTCCATAATATCCAATGAAGCAGATGTGACATCAGAAGGTTGTGAACTATGAATGGATATAATTGTTAGGTCATAACATATTAGTATGTGAGTGCTAACAATTTTCTTTGCTTTGATTTTCCTTTTGTTGGTATAGTTCTACACTTAAAGCTAATAATTAATGCAACCATACTGAGCTCAATATGAACAGATCACAAACCTTGGCTTATTACTCGGGATTCACATTTTGCAAAGTTCGCTAGTCCTCGTGCTATCTGAGCTATGACATCGGTATGTCCAGTTTGAAACATTCCCAGGAGCGCTTTTATTCCACCATCTTGTTTCAACATTGCGTGCCACTTTTCTGGGAAAAAAACACACATAGAATAAGTCACATGTTTTCATTTGTTAGACATGGCCAGGAATGTTACTCTGGTATTTGTTTACGGTCGATCAATTTGGGAGACGTTTATTGCGAATAAAAATTGTGATGGCTCAGGTTCATCTCATGTTAGATTCCAGGTTCAATAGAATAAATTTAGATAAACTGAATACTATTCAAAACATACTGGATATCGTAACTATATGAATCAGTACCATTTCCACATAAGTTGGCAATTGCACCAGCTACCATCCGCATAGTTTGAGGATCATCAGTTTTGGATGCAATATTTGCTAATAGTTGAGCTCCTCCTTTGTTCATTATAAGTGCCTGGTTTGAAACTGCAAAAACAAAGATTAGAATGGTAATGAAATAAGTTACGGTCACTTCAGGCTCTATAAGCGACGATGTATTAATTTTGATTGGAACATTCTCCGTAATGGAGATAAAATTCAAATACATAACATTACATAACGCAAGAGCTAGAAACTACGAGGTAGTTTAGCTGGCTACAAAACAAGACTAAGAAGTTTGGAATAAATTTGTGAGCACATCTGTTTATTGGTACGGGTGGGGTGGTGGGAGTGACACTCCAACAAACAGTTAAACAGACAGGTATTAACAACCATTTGCCATGGTACTAATATCAGAAGAGCAGTGAGCCAGCAATCTAATTAATAATCTGTTTGGGAAAAAAGAATTATACGCAATGGGAATAGATTAAGTACCATTCATTGCCAAGTTAGCAATGGCACCAGCAGTGGCTCGATGAATTGTGGTATTTTCTGATGTTTCCAGGAGTGACAGAAGTGCATCCAACCCTCCTTCCTCGACGATTTTTTCCTGGTTAATATCTGCAGCTCAAATTGAAGGACATGGAAAAAAAATCTTTTCATGATTTCTTGAGGAAAAAACAAAATATTAAAAGCGAGATAAATATGAGATTCAGATTATGATAGCCTTTCTTGTAAAAGGTAGGGGGAGGGTAGCCCATGCTACTTCAATAAATAACAAAATTCTAAACTAGAAAACTGTGCAAATGCATACAGCAACAGTTTTTTATACATAGAGAATGGTAACCGTCAGACCTTCAGCAGCAAGATTAGCAACCACTTTGACAGCATGAATCTGAACCTCTAGCTCTTCAGACTTCAGCAGAGCCAGGACATTTGGAAGATCAACTGAATGCCAATTGGAACAAAATCAAAATCAAGAGATGGTATCCCAAGAAAGAAAAACAGCTGCACTGGTATTCTTCCATGTAAAAATACCTTCTTCAAATATCTTTGAAATGGTACCTCTCTGACTTGCTAGGGTCTCTTTAAAATTCCCTGATTTAGACATAAATGCCTCACTACCTAATCCAGATCCTGATCTAACCATACCACATAATGTTTTAGACTGTCAAAGAGAAATGTACATAAGTGTGATTATAAAACAAGAATGAGGACCTCTGAGTTATAATAAAAGAATGGTACCTCTTCAGCACAATTATCAGTCTTAGATCGTTTCAACCTTACAACTTCAGCCTCAAGGCTCTGCCTATGCCTTGCTTCATCTTGCACCTTTGATTGTGCAGATTTCAATTCTTTATACATCAATTCCTACAAGAAATTGTGGGAAAATAAATACTTTTTTAGAGATATTTTGTAATTTTGAAAAAACTGAACAGACATATTTTTTGAAGAAACGAAAAATGTTACATAGAGAAGAACTATCCTGGGTTTCCCATACCTTCTCTGACATGAGTTGACTGATTTTTCCTTCTAGTGAGTGTACTTGATTGGTAAATATTTCAGTGACTTTGGATAGGTCTCTTTTCAACTCACGGGCCGCATTTTCCTGGAACTGGAAGAATCATGGGATTACTTTATTAAAAATTTCTCTAGAAAATTAATGCTTTCACTTGCTGCACACCAAGTCTTTGCCTTACTGTACATTTATACTATTTTAAAATAATGGTTTGACTTGCTGCAAGGATATGTTGTAGCATAGCCACCGGACAAAGTATCAGAGAGAATAAATGCATATAAGATTGTAACATCCCAAATTTTCAATTTGGAATGTTATACATTAGATCATCATTGCATATCATATTTTATTTGTGATTGGTTTTGATCTTAGAATTTCTACGCAACTCAAGGACCCACGGAGAGAGTTGGGGAATTCATTATTTTCATATTTGAGTTTTCTCAAATTTTGAGAATAGGATCATTTGATTTTATTTATTTTATCATCAATTATTTCTATTACAAAAATATGAGAGAGGGAATAAAATGACTTTCCCAAAATAAAGAAATATTGAGGATTTAATAATAAAATCAAATAAGATTTTATTTCGGAGTTTTTCGTTATTTTATTTGAACTTAGGAAAAATGTGTGTTTCTTTAAAATTGCATTTAGGCCCAAATAAATGTTCACCTTGTGCGGCTTGATTTTAGAAGCCCGTGAAAATTTATTTCGGGATTTTTGGAGTCCGTTTAGTATTTCTTTTTATTTTTCTTCTGCCCGTAATTATTTAAAAAAAAACGAACCAACCTAGGGCCGTGTCCGACTAGGACTCCCGGCCCGTTAGGCTATATATAGCCGGGGGAGGCCCAACCAAAAACCCTAGCCAGCCCCAGCCGCCCCAAGCCGCCGCCGCCGCCCCGCCGCCGCCGCCGCACGCCGCCCGAGGTCCGCCGCCACCTCGTTTTCCGCGCCGTTTTTTATTAATTTTTTCTTTAGAAAAACCGTCCGGTTTTTCTGTCGATTTTTTTTAGATTCGGTTTTTTTTAATAGATCAGTTTTTCCGGTTTATTTAAATAGCGAGCGTTCGTCCGTTCGTTCGTTCTAGCGAACGTTCGTCGTTTTTCTTTTTCTCGGATTAAATCCGCGATTTTTCTGATCGCGATTCCTGATCCGATTTTCTTTTTAGTATAACTTTTCGCTCGTTTATCGAAATCAGGCGATTCAAGCGCCTAGAGTTTCGTCTCGAAACCTTCTATCTGTTTAACCAACTTAAACAAGTTTTTGCTACTGTAAAATTTGCCCTAGATTCAGATTAGTACAACGAAGTTGTTTTCTTTCGCCGTTTGACTTTCGTTGCTTCGTTCGATTTGATTCTTTTTGCAAACCGGAGTTCTTAAGTTGAACCTTCTGGTTAGATCTCTTATTTGAGTTTTACCTATGCATTAGATGAGTACTTATTATATGCTTGTTTGTTTGTTTACGATAGAGTACCCGGAGTGCGCCGCTTGTTACTTCGAATCGCTAGGTTTCGCGGATCATCAGCAAGGCAAGTAACACTTTGATCATACCTTTCCTACTACTCAGTTTTATTGCATTAGATCAATCCTCACACATTGCATGATTAGGATCTAATTAAATAGTGGGATGAGAAGTAGATGAGGTAGTACCTATTACCTGTTTATTATCAAACCTTTGGGAGTTACTTCTACGTTTGCTTATTATGCCATGCTATGCTAGTAGACGTGGATTGGGTGAGTGATATCCATGACAAATGTGAGTTTGTTAATTAATGGTTTATCTAAGGTGGCAACTTAAACACACATCTGGGTGGATTGAGGCACCTGGGTATTCCAGGACTTGCCTGTTTTCTTTTGGACCGCCACCCAGGCTCAAAGGGATCATGAGACTATTCATACTAGAAATTTCCGTGTGCAGCCACAAGCTATTATGGGCTCTAGCATAGTTGACTAAGTCGTGCGAACTCTTACAGTGGTAGACTAGCAAATGTAGGGGATGTAGGTGGTATGGTCTACCCGATCGTAAGGTGCTAGCGCTTCTGAAAGACTATGTCTCAGTCATCCGTCTTCTCAAACACCATGTAGTGCGAGAAACCAAACGGAGGCGATCGAGTCTTGTGGGGAAAAGTGCGCAAACCTCTGCAGAGTGTAATAAACTAATCATGGTTAGCCGTGTCCCCGCTTATGGACATCTTGAGTATCTAGTACCTGGATTATCATGTGAATCTCAACATGTTACTCTAAGTTAATTTTGTTGGGTTTTGTTTAATGATGATGCTTAATTGGGATTGAGAATGCTGTCAACCATTCTCAATGTTTAACAACCACCATGATAGTAATTAAATTTATTCCTTTGTAGTAGGAAAAAATTGGCTTTACGCAAACTGTAACCATAGAGCTTTCCACCAGCCAAATATGCATATAGTATAGCTGTTTCATTCCATTACTCTCTATGTGTTACATTGCCAGCATATTCCATGTGCTGACCCGTTTCGGGCTGCAACGTTAATGTTGCAGACTTTTCAGACGACGATTAAGGAGTTTTTAAGTCGTGGTTCTATACTCAGTGATGTCGTTGGAGTTGATGGACTCACTTATCTTCCAAGCCTTCCGCTGTATCGTTATTAGATGGCCTTAAGGCATATTTATTGTAATAAGTTCTCTATGGAGACACTCGATGTAATAAGTGTGTGATTGCTACTCTATTATAAATCCTCCGAGTACTGTGTGGTGTCAGCATTACTGATCCAGGGATGACACCGGAGCACAGAGATCAGACTGTTTGAGGTCTGGTCGCTACAAAGATTGAACCATTTTAAAAAATATTTTAATGTCCATGCAAGGACCACTTTGACTCACGGCAGGGAGTATTGTTTCTTGTGGTTGTTATTCCAAGCATGCACATCAAGAGAGTCTATGGGGTCAATTACGCGGTCTAGTATGCCATTTTAAATAACAAAAAGCATGAGCTTTAAATTGATATTGCAAGATAACTTGAACTTAGCTGGATCTGAAAAAGGCAGCAGATCTCCTAACACACTTCAATTCATGCAGGAAACACAAGTCTTGTACTGGGAGCTCAACAAACTTTTCAAGACTAGTCTAATCTTGTTAGTCATTTGGTAAAACATTAGTTAATCAATAAACATATTTATTATTAGTTATAAGAGATGAGGACTGATGTACATGTGGAGACCCTGACGTTTTTGTCCTGGGTCCGCCCCTGACGGGAAGAGAATTATAGCACACTGTATCCAAGCAAAAACTTGTCATGGCTGAATTTCTAAATTCTGAAAATATACCTGGGCAGAACTCTGAGCATCACTCAGTTGCTGTTCTAGAACGTTAAAGTGGCCCTTCATACTAGCAGAACGAGATTTTTCTTCCTCAAGCTGCCTCAGTAATTCTCCCACTTTCTTCTCATGGGCTTTTGTCGTCTCAGAAAGAATTTGCGTCGTTGAAAAGCTCTCAAGCTGTTGTTGCTACTATCAACAAATTTTGCGTTAGATCAGCAAACTTATTGGAAAGGAATTTTGCATCGCAATGTTAGTACACGATCATAGTATGAAACAAGGTGGCACAGAAGAGCTACCTTCTTTTCGTTTAGTGATGTTTCTAAATGAACAATTTTCTCAGATAAAACATTATTTTGGCCTTCTTTCTCTTCTAGCTCCTGCATCAGTCTTGATTGCATATTCAAATTGATGTTTTTCCTTCTCCAGATTCTGGGTAAGAAAATCACTTGTTACATTTAGCTCTCTAAAACAAGTTGCTTTTGAACTGAAAGAGGCTGTTCTTGAATGTTCACAGCCAACCATTTTCCAGAAAGCACAGATAAATGCAGAGCTGTTTTTTTTTGGAAGAAACTACAACAACGCAGAGCCCTATTGTGAATTCATATGCTGTAGGAAGTAGTGGGTCATAGTTTATTTAGGAAAACGAAAATAAGATGGCTGTATAATAATCAAAGTAACCTGCACTGGATTTCAGGTAGATAATTGCTGTGTAAAAAAACAGTAAAGATAAAGAATATATATAATGAAAAGAACATAGTATACCTCTATTTGCATGGTAGAGGTCATTTTTAAGTCATGCAAGAATGCCTCCGACTCTTTCAACCTTTTCTCCAACTGCATTTTCTCCCTCTGTCTGAGCTTTTGCTGCCTCTCCATCTCCGATGTGAGATGATCAACCTCGTCTTCAACTTTCTTATATAGGGTTTCATAATCAACTTCCTCCTTTAACCTTATTGTGTTCACTATTTTCATAGCCTGAAAATCACAAATGAAGTACTTTGTACAGTTTACAAGTGCAAGCAAAAGGAAACAAGATGAAGCAATACAACAATCTCTCTGAACAAGCGCCAAATTCCAGTCTTAAATAGTCCAGGGAGGTTTTTGAAGAGGAGAGAACAAAGAACAAGAAGTGGATTAGTCCATCTCATGAACTAAGGCTCTAATATGACGCACCTGTGCACTGTGACCAAATTTAACAACGCCTAATTTCACTATAGCAATTTATATGATTGAAGCAATTGGGATGGCCAGCTCAATGTGCAAGAAAGCGTGTTATGTAAGCCAAGTATGCGGCTAAACATAATGCTCTGTGACTAACTGAAATTTAAATATTAGAAAACCACAATATGTCTAGTGAGGAGGACAACGCTGACCTAACCTAAACTATCAAAGATTAACTTCCCTAGAAGAGAAAGGCAGATGTCATGTTAGAAAGGCGAATATGAGCGAAACTGAACTTACTCTTTGGCCGAACAAAACTGTGCTTGAAGTTTCTGAGTAATGCCTTGCAGATGGACCTATTGTCACAACAAGGGAAGTCCTAGCAGTTCCTGCAAACAATTGTAGGATCGAGCAGGTAAATTGCATGCTTAATAGTATGGCAAGAAGAAAGTAACAATGTGACCCCCTAAAAATATTCTAAACTGTGGCAATTGCTTCCAGCACAATTTTATTATTCTACTAATTAACTATGAACCAGCCGTTCATACCTTGTAGTACAGTCTCCATATGATATTGTTTCAGAAAATACCAAATTCACAAGAACTTATTTAACATTATTAACTTCTCATGCCTTGGAAAACCCTCTACTCTGAACTGCTCGTTTTCTATTCTGACAATTATGGCCTGGTATGTTCTAAGTTGTGACACTGCTTATGAAGACGTTGAACTACTTGGAAACAATCAAGGCTCGAGCTAGAGACTAGGCAGTTGCAGGTACTGCCAATGTTCAGTTGCTACTGCCGGAGTGCCGGCTGAGTGAGATGCTGTGTAATTGTTGGGTTGTAGTGTGTGGGAGCCTGGGAGGGTTGGCCTAGATCATAGGCTTATACTATAACTCCCCCTTCTATCAAAGCTTTTGCGTCTCCCCGAAGGAAGATAAAGACATTGAACTACATCTAACATGATTTGATTAGCAGATATGTTACATTAACATGTTTATCCACATTGTTTTCCGCGCTATTCATTGTTCGATATAAAGGTCAGGTATGGCACCAATTCCAGGTATCTAATTGTAGAAATGTGATATAATTATCTGCTACTTGTTTTGTTCGGCTAGTTAGTACACAAGGCATGTTGTAGGTATTTGAGCTTGAGACATGTAAGTGCACAGTCCAGAGATTTAGCAAACATTGTTAAGTATGAAGAAAAATGTCATGAAAGAGTAAGAAAATAACAGAGATTGGCACCTCCAAATGAATCACGAAGCATCCTTGTAAGCTTTGAATCTCTTGTTGGTATATGAGAACTATTTTCTGCTAGTGCATTAATGCACTTTCCCAGAGAAGATAACGAAAGATTAATGAACTTGGCTTCTTCAATCATGTGCCCTTCACTTCCTGAGAGATGAATCATAACAATGAGTGCAATGGAAGTATAAAGATGTTTGCACTATTTAATAATAAAAAAATTAAAGATCGAAAAGTGAGTTTTACCAGATTTATCAATTCGTTCTGATCCAGCAAGGTCCACAATCAATAGTTTGCTTTTCAGAACAAGTGGTAAATCACCGGGAAGAGTATGTTCTGCGTCACTAGGGATAGAGACAGTATTTTCTTCTTTTATTTTTAAACTTCTCTGTAGATGAATCTGAAAACAACAACAAATTTGCATAAAAAATCATTTAGTTATAGAACTTAAAAAAGATCTTGCACTAATGATACAGCGATTTACCAACATACAATTAGAATAGCGTGACTGCGAGATGACTCAGTGTTCATCTTCGTATTAGCAGCATGACGATTCGTCTCACCAATTTGCAGAAGTTGAAAAACATGTTCAAGATCTTTGATTTCAACTATCGCAGCACCTGGCAATGAAACTTCACCGGTTTTTGAATCCTCAACTATTGGAATATTAGTCTTCTCTGGGGCCAGTAAATCTTGAACAGATTCCAAGTATAGCTATAAATCAAGTGAACAAAGGCATAAGTATGACAACATAAATAAAAATAATGAAAGCGCTACTGGATCAAGGATTCAAAACATCTGCTACTAGTTCGCCTACTTTCTGTCACACATCATATAAAAGGATATCAGTAATGCTAAAAATCAGACGTCAGATTTTTAAGCATAGCAAAGCGAACGTTTTTTATGGCAAATTTAATTTACGAGCACGGCAATTTCCTGGCAAAAAAATAACTGAATTGGATTTGCCATGCTTCCTATCCTCGACAAACACAAGTTGCCATAAAAAATGTTCGATTTGCCATGGTCAGAAATCTGACGTCAGATTTGTAGTGGAGTCAAGGATATACAACTATCAACAATCTACATCAGGTACAAAAACACAGTATACAACGGTTCATCTCATTCATGTCATGTAATTCATTGTAGCACGATACTTTGTGTTTGTCTTGCCTTATTGATAGGTGGAGACAGGAGCTAAACTAGTGAAAATAGCCAAAATCATGTTGTTATACATACCCTATTTCATGTAATATATTATTACGCATATGCCTTTAAACTCATATGGTCAGCTTGCAAAACTCATGCCATTCCATTATTTATTAAAATTGACTATGTGTCATAGTAATCACATAAATGGTCATTCTTGATCCAAGAGCCACACCTACCTGTAGGATGTCTTTAAAGTCAAAAGGTCAGTTTGCAAAACTCATGCTATCAGTAATCAATTCAAACCCAATTAACTAAACATGCAACTCAATGTATGTGTGGTAATAATCATACAAGGTTTACATGGTCTAGAAATTGAAAACTATTTATCTATCAATGCAAAAATAAATTATCCACTGATATGAAATGGTGAAATATGTACAAGAGAAGTAAGGTTGGTAAGCGTAAATTGAACCTGGAGATATGATACAGCCATGCTATCAGTCTCCAAAGACATGCTAGAAAGGATATGCTCCAACGCCCTGACCATTATACCACGTTCAGAAGGATCTTCTTTTCCAAGCTGACCAACTGTGTATGTCTTGCCGGTACCTGTTTGACCGTAAGCCATCACTGTCCCGTTATATCCTTCTAATACACTCTGCAAAGGTTTACGATTCTATATTTTCTCAGGTCAAGATAGATAGATGACTTCATGTCTAATAACGTCTGAGTGAAATGATTAGTAAAAGTAGATTGTTAAGTGACAAAGGTTTTTTTTTGGGAAGTCAGCTACTATCTAGCAATCAATTGTTGTGAAATACTAGTACAGTTGGCGAAATAGATTCCATCAACATTCAATGAAAGATGGAATGAAGAGATGTAATAAGTTCAAAACATGGCTGCAGAAACAAAATTCTAATTTGGCAGCAAAAACATGTATTTTAACTCAGAAGCAACTAATACAAAGCGACATATCAAATCGTTGTAACATTAGCAAAATAATTCTTAGCATCAAAGGTAAGCCAAACCAGACTGAAGGAGCAACTAATCTGCATTGAGCCACAAAAAACTAGTACTCCCTCCGATCCAAAATAAGTTTTAGTTCAAATTTGAACTAAAACCACGACACTTATTTTGGATCAGAGGGAGTAATAACTATCATAGGGTATCTAAGAGATTTATGTATATCTTTTTTATTTCAAAAAAAGGAGCCTGAAAACTTACTATCAGTGCTCCAAATTATACAAAGTTAGTGCAGGTACTTAAACATTAACAAATATAAACAACTGCAATATTATGTTGCTCATGATTAATTATATGATGCATGTTAAAGAAGATATTGAAATACATGACTTGCCTCAACTACAGGCTTTGCGACGACCTCATATATACGCTTTTGTGAAGAATTTTCACCAAATATCTCATCAAACTGGTAGGACTCAGAAGCCCAGTTATTTTTCTTGAGCTTCAGTTTCTTACACTGCAGACAACAAGACCAGCAAACGATATGAAAAGCTTTGCCCAATGTGATGATGATTGCTAATAATGAAGCGCGGAGAGAAAAATAGGATGGAGAATGGGCTAAACCTCGGCCTGCAACTCAACACAAGTATCAAAGTCGGCGCCCTGAGCTAATTCATCCGCGTTCTTCGGCCGGATCCTTAGCGCAACTCTTACTCTGCACAAGTCTGAGAAACACATCCTTTATGAGTTCTCGAAACATAGTTAGTACCCAAAACCCCCTTAAAATTTGCAAACGATAATGCTAATGCTGCGGCGCCATCACTGTATTTATCATATTGTTACCGTAGAATACTGGCTGAAAACCTGACGGGAATAAGCACATATATTCAGGCAACAGCGGTTTATTGGCAAAATAGCGAGCCGCTGATGCTGCGATGCGCGTCACTCCGTTGCAAATATCATCCCCGTCCCATTTCAGCTCTAAGTAAATAAAGACAGTTCGATGTCGCAACGAAAACATCCCTCAGAAACCGGCAAAAGGAACAGTGAAGCCCCTAGCCACGCGCGCGCGCTTACGCCGATGCATCCGCGGGGGAGGGAGCCGAGGCTTACCGGCGGTGGGGTCGTGGTCGGCGGCAGGGCGCGCGCGGGCCGGGGAGGGCGGGCGGCGCGGGGCGACCGACTTGGAGCGCGCGGTGCTGGTGCCGCGGGGCCTGTCGACGGGCCGCACCGACGCCCGCCCGGCGCCGGAGCCGGTCGCCATCGATCGCGGGGCAAAGCGATTGGGGCGGCGGCGCGGGGGCCGGGGGTTTCGGGAGGCGGCGGGGAGAGGGAGAAACAGGAAGAGGGGATTGAAGGGGGCTTTGTGGTGTTTGAGTTGAGGCGCGCACGACGATGGAGGGAAAGGAAAATGGAGATTCGAGAGTGGCTTCCTTTCGGGAGAAGGTGCCCCCCCTCTCCAACCCTCGATTTGAATTATTTAGGGTGTGTTTGGTTCGAGAACGAAGTGGAATGAAATGTCATGGTTTCATTTCACTGGAATGGGTTGATTTTGTTCTTGTGTTTGATAGGGGCAATTCACAAGAATGGAATGGTTACATTTCGGTGTTTAGTTTCTGAGATAGAATAGAATGAATTTGTTGATTACACCACTCAAATTATTGACTTTGGCATCAAATACAAACAGGATACATGTAATAAAAAATTGTCAAATAAATGCTAGTTATTCAGTCGTACACATGTTAAGAATCTGTCAAAATACAAGTATCTACATGTCAAAAATCTGTAAAAATACACGTATCTACATGTCCAAAAACTGTCAGAATACAAGTCATCCATCTACATGTTGAAAATCGAGCTTGCCGTGATTAGGAAAAGGTACCAAGGTGTTGTGATTAGGGATAATACAAGGCATCCATCCCTAAACGGTTCCCAAATCTTGTTGTGATAGCTACGAATGAAATCAATCATTGTTGTCGCCGCTTGCAGCTACTTGCCCAGTCGCCGGCCAGCGCCAGAAATTCGCCACCGAGGGGCTTGCAAGGTGCAGCCGCTCGTTGTATTCCAGCTTCAGCTAGCGGAGACCCGTAGCGATCTGGCGCGGAGCTTGGGCAAGGAGGCCGGAGGGCCGGCGGAGCTCTGGTAGGCGATAGAGAGAGGCGTCGCCGGAGAGTGAGAGACGAGGAGACGCGACACCGGAGAAGGGGAGAAGAAAGGGCGCAGAACGACAGGGAGTGGCGGCGCTGGGATTGGGTTCGGAGACGAGGGAGTCGTGGGGGAGGCAGGAGATGCGAGACGTTCCGCGTTGTTCCTCCAAATCGGAGGTACGAGCGCATTCCGCATCTCACGCGAATATTCCGTTCGACGGAATGGGTAGGTTCCAATTCTTTGCTGCTACCGAACACAGGAATTAGGCCTAGGAACGTAATGGACCCGTTACATTCCACCCCATGACCTGAACCAAACACACACTGATTGTCGTCAGTGGTCAGATAGACGATAACCCGTCGGATTAACTAGACAGTTTTTTTTTGTGGGAATTAACTAGTCAGAATTATACGCTGACGCAGAGTTTCTCGGTCCGAGCTCGAACAGTTAAATAAAAAAATCAAAAAATCTGAAATTATTTGGACAAGCATTGACAAAAAATTCAAGGGGTTGTAAAAAAATTGCATGGCATCACATGTCTAGAAGGCGTGGTAAAAAAATCGATACTTTGAAAATGCTACTTTTAAAAACATATTATTTTTTGCCACACCTTACATGAATGTGATTTCATGACAAATTTTTGCAAGCACTTGAAACTTTTGTCAGAAAAAATAGATTTTTTTTATTTTACTGTTCACCGAGCTTATTTGACCTCAAAGCCGAAGGACACTTTCAAGAATTATACTGTATCTTTTTACTTTACGTACTCCCACCGATGCATATTAATTGACGCTGCTTTAGTATAATTTGTACAACGTGGATTAATATGGTTTGGAGGAAGTATTAGATTTGTTGTCTTGAGTCAAAGTTTGACCAAGTTTATATAGAACAATATGAAGATTTATATAACACAAATATATATTGTTGGATTTAGTTCCACATCGATTTAGAAAGGGTGGGAGTATCCCCTCCTACTAGGTTAGTCTTTTGAGGGAAGATGACCCAAGCTCTGGTACAAGTCTATGTTGCTCTTTGCTTAGGACTCGTTAACTCTTCTATAAACTTGCTCGTAGTTTACAAGTTTTCTATAAAATATGCAAAGTAAATAAAAGCAGATGGACTCAAATTTATACAGTTACAACAAGTTTGTAGAAAAATATATTAATATACACATGACCAAATCAATACCATTGGATTCATCATTGCATATTTTTTCACATCATATTACTATAGTATATTAATCTCTTTAATAATAAGATAAACCTAGAAGCTATTATGCATTCCAACAACTACTAGCAGGAAGCTACATGGAGCAGCAGTAGCTAGCACGTACTACTACTACGTGCATATTTATGCAACACATGCAGGCGGACACGCTTCCACTTGCCACCACTAATCCCCCACCATGCTGCACAATGTATGTATAATCAAATCAAATACTGTAATCAAGGGGCCAATCTCAGTCGCTCGTACTTATGAACGAAAGAACCAACCCAAGCACTTCCCCCTCGCATCGCAGACGCTCGCAGCAATGGAGAGGAAGATGAGCTCCTCCGGCCGCCACCTCCTCCTCCTCTTCTCATTGGCGCCCGCCCTCCTCCTCTACCACTTCGCCCTCCGCTCCATCCAGCCATTCCTCCGCCTCCCCTTAGCCGCCGACGATGTGCCGCCCCCGCGATCGGCGGTGGCTTCGGCCACACGAGTTGCTGGAGACGGAGCTAATGATTCGATGTTGGTGCAAGGTGGAGGTGGGAGCCTTATAGCAAAGAAAAGGCCGCATCACAGTGGGATGCTACCGCTTCCCAAGCGCCATTAATGGAGAAAGTGGAAGCGGAGAGAAACCGCTGGCCTGCCAATTTCTCCATGCAAGAAGCAGCAATGGGGGACGCCGCAAGAGGAGCCGTGCAGCCGCCGTGCAACGTCAACGACGGGAGGCGGGTGTGCGACGAGAGCTACCCGCTCTACGACGGCAGTTCCTGCCCGTTCGTCGAGGACGGGTTCAGCCCTAGGCCGCCGACGCCCGACGTTCCTACTGGTACTGCCGGTGCCGCCGCCTCCCTCCTGATTGGTGATTTCCTTCTTAATTCGCCCCTAATTTCAGTTCCTAGGGCCTCCATCTGTAATTCCGTATAGGCAAGGAACGCGTCCAATCTAGTTCGCCTTTGATTTCAGTTTCTAGGGTCCCCATCTATAAGTCTGTATACACAGTTAGGAACAAGTCTAATCTAGTTCATAGCTGATTTCAATTCCAGCGGCCCCATATGTAATTAGGAACACGGAGTGACGCTTATCAAGCGGTCATGTATATCATATTGCCGTTCCTTGATGCATAGCCAATACCGTTCAACAACTGATACAACAATTTTGTTTTGTTTTCATTATTGTGTGTTATCACGTCGTTCGACGTATGCATCGGGTAGCGATAAAAGGAAAACGGAAAAGGTCAGTGATTAATTGGTACAATCACAAAATGGTGGCATGCACAAATTTCTCAAGAGTAATAATGGTGCTTCCGCTGCTTCGATGAACCAAGATGATGAGTGGTCGATGTTGCCATAGAGGAAGAGGAGCAAACTATTGGGAATTCGGAATATGATCAACAAGAAGAAAATAAAGTAATCTGCCAGTAGGTATGTAGGTATGTTGCCAATTCATTGGATGCACATGCACAATCTGCCAGTGTTGATGAACATCTTGTTCATACTCCTGATTTTTATGATCCAAAAAATTAGGATAATCTTGATAATAAAGTAAGGGACATCTTAATTGAGAAAGGGCCTATGAGAGAGGAAAAAAAGGAATAGCATACGTAGAGGAAGCAGCCAGACATTTTTCCTATGGCTCATTGTCATAGATAATTAAGCAATCGAGAGCAACATGATATGAAGTGGCTAGTTTATTCAAAAGATGTCGACAAAGTTTTTCTTCTTCTCTTGTAAGATCTTCAAGTCTAGCACTAGGAGGAGTCAGAGTTCCTTGGCACATGATGGATTAGGACATTGGAGGCATATTAGTGAGAAGCTTAAAAGCATGAAAATGGTGCCAAGCATATTAATAACATGAACAAGTGGAAGGAATTAAGGATGAGGCTAAAATGATGGACGATGATGTCTATATTAAGGGTCCCGAGTTTTAGTTTCACCCCGGGCCTCCAAAATCTCAGGACCGGCCCTGTGGAGGTGGCAGCCAACGCACCTTCCAACTGGATTATGATGACGGGTTCACCTCCTCGGAGTTCGCCGCGTACCGTGCGGACAACAATGTTCAACACCACCTCAACGCACCCTACTTACCACAACAGAACGAGGGAGCGAGAGCGGCAAAACCAGATGGTGCTCGGCATGGCACGAAGCATTCTCAGCGCAATGAGCATGCTGACTGAATTTGGGGGAAGGTTGTCGTCTTCATCCTCATCAGGTTGTATGCCTAGAACGTGGAAGGAAGAACTCTCTTCAAGGCATGGTACGTACAACTAGAAACCGGATGTACACTTTTTGTGAGTGTATGGCTGAAGGGCTCACGCAACGGTCACGAGGCCAAACCTGAAGAACCTCAAGGCACACAGCACACCGGTAGTTATTCTCAAGGACGAGCCCGATGGGAATACACGACCTCTAGACCCAGTGGCAAAGTGCGTGCTCATCTCGACGTGGTCTTTGAGGAAGGTTGCACGTGGATTTGGGACTAGAACATGATCGACGAAAATCATTGTGACTTCATCGTGGACTACATGGTGCGTGCAGATGGAAGCGAGCAACGAAACAGCTGCCATGGCAGGTGAAAATGCTGCCACGACAACAGCTTCATGCGAAAGCTTTTTTTTCAAAAAGAAGGGTTCGCCCCAGCCTTTACATCAAAACGATGCATACGGCTATGATTATTAATAAGCAAAAGATCCGACACAAGTTTCTAAGTCTCGAACAAAAACCAAAAGAAGGCTCATGGAGAGCAAAACAATATTAAAAAAGCCACAACCGGCTGGCAAAAAAAAAGATAGGAACACTAAATGTCTATTCTATTACATGACCGCCATCCAAACCGATTGAAAATATCCCGTGCTACCATTTTCCATCGGGTAGATTCAGTAACCAAACGCTCTCTGGCCTCCGTCAGAGTGAGTAGTGACCACATACGGATCAACGCATTGGCTCTAAAGATAACCTGAAAAAATGAATATTTGTTGTTCTGTTAAAGACCAAATCATTTCTGCATTGCCCATAATAAAGCACAAACTCCTACATGAATGTGTCTCGCCGTGTCTAAATCTATCCCATCAAGTCACGCCCCAATTAACATGGTGATGGAATTCGGAGGAGTAATGTTAAATGCTATGTGAACCGTCCGCCACATAATTTTTGCCAGAGGTCAATCGAGAAAGAGGTGTTTGATTGATTCATGTTGGTCACAAAAGCTACATCTCGTATAACCTGTCCAATTGTGTTTGCCAAATTGTCCTTGGTTAAGATAATTTATTTATATACAAACCACATAAACACTTTGATTTTTAAAGAAATTTTGACTTTCCAAACATGTTTCGATCGGGGAATCGCGCTAGAGTTGATAACATCCAAGTACATGGATTTAACCAAAAACTCTCCATTCTTAGTTAGTTTCTAGCACAGCTTATTGGGCTATTGAGACAACCAGACATCCATCAATCTTCTCACAAGATTAAGCCAGGCTCCCCAACGGCTCCCTACTAGCGTCCTCCTAAATTGAATGTTGAGCGGAGTGGACTACAACATTGTTGCAACGTAAGCATCTCTATGCTGAACAATGCTATACAGAGATGGATGTTGGAGTGCTAGGGGCGTCTCCCCTAGCCATGTATCCTCCTAGAATCTCGTAGCGGTAATATTTCCAACTATGAATCTTGTTCTATTGAAAAAGAGTGATTTCACTCTCATCAACCCTTTCCAAAAAGGCGAGTCAGTCGGCCTCACTGTCACCTGGGACAAGGTTCTAGAGTGGAGATACTTGTTACGTAAGATCTGAGCCCAAGTGGCCTCCGTCCCGATAGAAAGCTTAAATAGCCACTTGCTAAGAAGACATATGTTCTTCACCTTCAGGTTTTCAATGCCTAGACCCCTTTAGTCTTTCGGCCTACAAATTATATCCCATTTAGCAAGTCTGTATTTTCGTTTTAGCTCATCACTCTGCCAGAAGAAACGAGATCGATAGAAGTCTAGACTCTTCCGGACTCCCACAAGAATCTCAAAAAAGGAAAGGAGAAGCATGGGCATACTCGTGAGGACCGAGTTAATAAGAATTAGTCGGCTTCCGTATGACATTAGCTTGCCTTTCCAGTAGCTCAGTTTCTTCTCAAATCGATCCTCAATACACTTCCATTCTCTGTTGGTCAGCTTACGATGGTGAATTAGTATACCTAAATACGTGAAAGGTAAAGCCCTCAACTCACACCCAAACAATTGTTTGTACGCATCTTGGTCATCCTTAGCTCTTCCAAAACAGAACAATTCGCTCTTGTGAAAGTTAATCTTTAACCCGGTCAATTGTTCGAATAAGCATAACACCAGCTTCATGTTTTGCGCTTTTGACAAGTCATGCTTCATAAAAGATGATAGTATCATCAGCGTACTGCAGGATGGATAAACCTCCGTCAACTAAGTGTGGGACAAGGCCTCCTACCTGGCCCGCCTCCTTAGCCCTTCCTATAAGAATTGCCAACATATCGACCACTATGTTGAAAAGAATAGGTGACATCAGATCTCCTTGCCTCAGTCCTTTGTGTGTTTGGAAGTAGTGACCTATGTCATCATTCACTTTAATCCCAACACTCCCTTTTTGGGTGGAAGAGTCTACCTGGCTTCTCCAGGCCTTATCAAAACCTTTCATACACAAAGCCTGTTGAAGGAAAGGCCATTTGACCTTATCGTACGCTTTCTCAAAGTCCACTTTGAAAACAACTCCGTCTAGTTTTTTTGTGTGGATTTCATGGAGAGTTTCATGCAGGACCACAACCCCTTCTAGGATGTTTCTGTCCGGCATGAAAGCAGTTTGGGACGGGTGCACCACAGAGTGCACAATTTGCGCAAGCCTGTTTGTCCCGACCTTGGTGAAATTTTGAAACTTACATTAAGAAGACAGATAGGCCTGAACTTGTCGATATGAACAACCTCTGTTTTCTTAGGAAGTAAAGTTATCGTTCCAAAATTTAATTGAAACAACTAAAGCTGTCCAGAGAATAAGTCATGGAACATTGGGAGCAAATCTCCTTTGATAATATGCCAGCACTTTTTATAAAACTCTGCTGAAAAACCATCCGGCCCTGGAGCCTTATTGTTTTTATTTGTGCAATGGCCTCAAACACCTCTTTCTCCGTAAATGGGTCAGTCAAAATATCATTCTCATCCGCCGCAAGTTGAGGGACATCCTCAACCCTGGAGTCATCTAAGGATACAAAATTATCCTCCGGAGGTCCAAACAACTGCTTATAGTAATTAGTTATATAAATTTTAAGGTTCTCTTGTCCTAGAATCGTCCCCTCGTCTTGCTCAAGCTGAAATATCCTCTTCTTTCGGTGCTTGCCATTTGCAATCATATGAAAGAATTGAGTGCTGTCATCCCCTTGGGTGATTTTGCGAACTTTAGCTCGCAATGCCCACTTCAATTCCTCCTCTCGAAGGAGTTCTTTCAGTCTCACCTTCGCCTCCATTTTAGTTTCTAGCTCTCTGGTATCTAAAATAGTGGATTCAGCTTTTATATCGAGGGATTGAATAAGTAGAAGGAGCCTTTCCTTCTCAGCCTTTATATTCCATGCGTATGCTTTGCCCATCCATGAAGGAATCTTCGTAGATGCCTAATCTTATTCTGTCATCTTTCAACAGGCGACGTCCCTCCTAAATCTTTAGCCCATTCCCTTGCTATCAGATCTAGGAACCCTTCTCTTTCAAACCACGATAATTCGAAAGAAAAGTAATTTTTATTCCCACATGGGTGGCCTCACCAGAATCAATTAGCAACGGAGTGTGATCCGAGACTGCGCGCGATAACGCTTGGACTGTTACCAGGGGAAACTTCTGCTCCCATTCGACACTGGCGAGGACACGGTCCAACTTCTCAAAAGTCGGGTTTGGTAACGAATTAGCCCAAGTGAATTTCCTATCAGAAAGTTTAATCTGTCTAAGATCCAAGCTTTCGACTATGGTATTGAACATAAACGACCATCTGCCGTCAAAATTCTCATTATTATTTTCCTCTCTTCTTTGAATAATGTTAAAATCGCCCCCAACGAGAATTGGGAGCTGCTCACTACCACAAATACGGACGAGATCAACCAAGAAATCAGGTTTGAGTTCTGGCTGCGCGACACCATACACCGCCACCAATGCCCAACTAAACCCATCGGCCTTTGATCTCACCCGAAATTTTACCGCAAAGTCCCCCATGACCACACCCCGAACTTCCAACGAATCACACTTAACTCCAAATAAGATCCCATCGGACCTTCCTCTTGGAGGTAGACAATGCCAGTCGAAGTCGACACCCCCAGAAAGAGTGCTAAGGAATGGGGGGTGAAGTTGTCCCTTCCAGTTTTGGAAAGGGCAATAAAGTTCAGCTTGTGTTCAGTAGACGCATCGGCTAGAAACCTCCTTTTAGCCAAGTCTTTAAGACCTCTATTATTTCAAAAAAAAATCCTCTCATATTTCATCATGAAATTTTTTAGAGGTACGGATCCTAGAACTTCTACGTACAGCCGAAACTGGATAAACCTTCTGTTTCCACTTCCGCTTAGGCTTATTTTGGTATGTCAGCCGATCCTCACAACCGGCCTCCGTGGACCTAACCTCTGGAACATCAACATGGATCGAGTCCCTAGGGGAACTAAAATCCTCATCTTCCTCTATCTCAGGAAGTGTAGGAGCAAGATCCGCACAAAAACTATCAAGAACCCTGACTCCCAACGCGTCTATGTCGGAATCGTTCATGGGTTTAACAGCAGCTAGATTACGAATCATTTCCAAAGCGCGCTCCGCTTCTAGATCGAGGATATCATTAACTGATCTAGTGATTTCATTACCATTACTACCTAGTGAGACCCCTAATTGATTTTCATTGTGAACAATCTCATCATTGGAAAAATGTAAAATCGAATTAGACATATTGACTGACATACCAGTAGTGACCTCAATGTCACGAAGCTTGGCCGCCCGCATAGCGGACCTCAGCTGCATGTCATCAACATCCGGCTGCTCCTGAAGATGACTGCTCATCTATCGTCCTTCAAAAACAGGATCCGAGATCCCTCCAAACGCAATGATCTCCTCCCGCGTGGGCCCGTTTGAGGTGGGGCCTCCTACCCAACCCCCAATAGAGCTCGACTGAACTGGAACAGCCAAACAACCTCCTAGAGCCGTGGAAGCCTCCCGCGGTATCGATCGGTGGCCGGACCCCAGAGACGCCATCGGAACCACACCAACCGCTGGCGCCAAGGGAGAGGAAGGGGTGAAGGTCGCCTGCCCATGCCCCCTCCCGGCCTGGTCCCATAGGCTGAGTGAGGCGATGTCACCACCGGACACGCCACTCGGGGCGAAGCAGATGCCGCTAGGGGAGAAGTGGGGACGAAGAACTCCTGCCCACGTCCCCCTTCCGGTCCTGCCGCTGTCGGTGTTCTGGGAATGGGGGTCCCCAGACTTGCCTGCCTGCGGCCTGCGGCGTGGCTCAAGCGGGGGCCCAGCGCGACCCATCTTCATCAGCTCAAGCTCAAAGACCCTCGCGAGGGACCAAGCCTCACGGGGCGGACGACAGGAAGCTTCCTCAGAGGCAGCCTCATCAGGCAGGCTCGCGAGGAGGCGGAGAGATCAAGGCAGGGGTACCTCACGAGGAATCCGTGACGCAAGCCATGACGATCGAGACCAGGCGGGCGCCGGCCTGCGCAGTGTCCTTGTTTCCCCTTTGGTGCAAAGGAGGCAAGCACAGGCCAAGGCATCAGGCAAAGGTTACCATTCCGGTGCAACGAGACCAAGACCAGCCGGACGGCAGGACGGAGGTCACCGTGGAGCCCAAGACGGTGTCATCGCCAGTGCTTTTGGCAGCTGAAGATCACCTTTGGTCAGGATAACTTGTACTAGATGTTCCCCTTTGAAATGGCCAATTGTTGGCGCCCTTCCCGCTCATTATTTGGGGAGAGGCCCAGGGCCTCTATAAATAGAGCTAGCCACCACAGAGTAGGGAGAGACCCCCCGGAGAGATCTGGTAGAACCCCAGTAGAGAGAGAGAAAGGCGACTGAACTCACCCTAGCAGTTCATCGCACCAGCTCAAGAACACCTCTCGCGAGGCTGTTCTTCACTTGTACTGTCCATCATCAGCCCCAGAGGCAATCCACCACACCACACACTAGAGTAGGGTATTATACCACAACGGTGGCCCGAACCAGTATAAACATCGTGTCTCTTGTGTTGTTCATCATTTTCATCTTAGTTCGCACGAGAGGATCAGACGTAGATCGATAGGGGAGAGATCTCCGCGCGCACCCCAGTGTTCGAACCTCAAGGGTCTGCCGGAACCCGAAACCCGACATTTGGCGCGCTAGGTAGGGGTGCGCCGGAGTCCTCCTTCCTCCGCGTCGCGTTCCGCCGCTTCTCCACCCAGATGTCAAGCAACCCAGCTGCCAACTGCTGGGCGGCGTGGCCCGCCCACGCCGTGTCGCCGTCTCAGGGCGACCTCAACCTTGCGCCTCAGGCAGCTCGCGCTCTGCAGGGCGCTATGGGGCGCGGGCGACGCGGCCAGACGCCGCCTGCCCTCACGCCACGGCAGGTGCGGGCCGCAGCAAGGGCCTCAAACCACGCCGCTGCCATGGCGCCATACACCCGACGGGAGCAGGCAAACTCCAGGGCCGCGCTCACGGTGGCCCGAGAGCTACTACGGTGCCGCTTGCTGGAAGGCGGCCGCGACGTACTGTTGGAGCGAGTGGCCGAGCTCCTAGACGCCGCCGTCTCGGGAGCGCCCCCCTTCTGCATCCAGCTGCTGCCCCAGATCCAGGACAGGTCGCACGACGACATTATGCGCGCCCCACGCGATTTCAGGCGGGCCCCAGGGCCGGTCCAGCGCCAACACCTTCGCCGGCACCGGGCGGCAGATCGTGTCGGCCCTTCCCCAGGCCAATGAAGGGATGCGCGCCGCGGCCATTGGCCTCGGCGGACCACCGCGTCATCACATACAAGGCGACGCCCCAAGCCAGACTGCGTGGCATGCGGGGCGCTACAGCGAGGTCCACGAGGTGGTCGCCCTGGAGGCCTACGTACCCCGCATGGTGGATTAAGGGCGTGAGCTGGAAGAAGGTCACGACTTTTTCCTCGGGCCCGGCTGGGACGAAGAGGCGCCGGAAGCCGAGCTCTTCCAGAAACCCCAAGAGAGCATCAACAATCGCGCCGACAGCGGCAACTATCGGGTACCACTCATCCCTCAGGAGCAAGCTTACGCTAACCATGGGTCGCAGGAGGTACAGGTCGCCGCAGCGGATGGCTGCCCCAACGCTGCAGCTTCTTATCCCTCGGGAGGAGGGTGCAGGGGGCTGCAGGAAAGGGGCCGAGATCCGGGCTCCCCCTCGCGGCGGTCGGGTCAAGATGTTCTCCGGAGGTAGGCCCTCTGCCGAGGAGGTGCCCCATGGCCTGCCCCCGGCGGAGGACCCATGGTCATCGGCGGAACCGCTGGCGACCGCTCTACCCCATTGGCGTCGTCCTTGGTTTTCGGTCGCCGTCAATGGCGGCAGAGTGAGGCGCAAGGCGGGGCCCTCGTCTGGCGATATGAAGCAAGGCCAGTACCTGTGAAGAAGGCCCAGTGCCTGTGAAGCTCGCCGCCCCGTGACACTCTCACGTAATAATGAGTGGGGTTGTACACGCCCCGGAGTCTCAGGAGCGCCGGCCTCAGGCCCTGGGGCTCCCGCCCACGCCTAGTGGCAGCACTTAGCTCCACGCTGGTGAGAAGACGTCGAAGACTAGACTAGGCGCCGGACGCGGCTTTTTTGTTTTTCTTCCGCCTTTTTGCTTTTTTGCTTCTTCCTTGTCAGTAAGTTTCTTTGGTTTGGATTTAAGTTGGATTTGAGTTCGAAGCTTGCATGCATTCGGGGAGGGGGTGTTTAGTCTCGTTCGAGCAACCTCTCGTGTTCTGGTTTCGGATTTATGCCCCAAGCTACCGTCAGCTACCCCCCCCCTCATGAGCCCCTCATGAGCCGGGTCAGGCCAGGCACGCCTACAGCCAGGACCACTGTCTCCACGCCCTCTCCGGAGGTCCTTGTCACAGGATCAGCAGGTTAATCGAGGGACGCCGGAGGCGTAGCATCCCCCCGTCGCTCAGGGCACGCCAGGGCTGGAAGGTAAACGAGTCAACTGAACAATCACCGGGCTAGCGACTAAACTCACGCATAACGCTGTGCTCACCAGAGTACGGATTACAATCTTTACATGAGGGGCCTCCTCTCCCAAAATGCTCTTATATTCTTCAGGGCCAAGCCCGAGTCTTGTCCATGCAGGATAAACTGCGGAGACATGCAG
The DNA here is from genome assembly GCF_002162155.2 of Triticum dicoccoides. Classification (NCBI taxonomy): domain Eukaryota; kingdom Viridiplantae; phylum Streptophyta; class Magnoliopsida; order Poales; family Poaceae; genus Triticum; species Triticum dicoccoides. Next base: position 29,267,259 of record NC_041386.1, on the reverse strand, counting down.
TCAGTCGGACATATCACTCACCACGTCTTCTGGGGCGCCCTCAGAAGCGTCACTGGCATCATTGACATTGTCACCACCGCCGCCAGCATCCCCATCATCGCCAGGATCGTCCACAACATCGCCTTCATTGGCGCCCACGACCACGCCGTCGTCAACAGACGCGAAGGCCCTGACGAGGGCGTCCACGTTGTCCTCCACCCACCGCGCCAGGTCACCTCGGACGGCAATGGGCACGGGTGCGATGGCAGCATCGAAGTCAAAGTGGGGGTCCTTGTCCTGCAGATAGCTGAAGACACGGGAGAAGGCACGCCCGAGCACGGCTCGGATCCTCTCTTCGACAAGCCAGCGGGACCTCTCAGACCGGTTCTCCAGAAGTGTCACCACATCAGTGAAAAATTGGAGGTTGCCGGCGTAGTTGACCTCGTGCGGCTCCCTAGCAGCAGTCGCAGACATAGCCCAAAGCTGCGTTGGCCCTCTCTCGGAGCGTTTGAAGCATGGGGGCATGCACATGCTCCAGAACCCGCCGCCAACGGAGCTCGTCCTCACTTTGCTGGGCGACGGCCTCGGCGTCATCGACCCTCTGTTGAAGAAGAAGTAGCTCTGCCCGCGTCGCGCCGAGGGCGGCTGCGGAGGAGTCCGCACGCCGCGTTGCTTCGGTCAGTTTGGCCCTGAGGGCTGCGGTCCAGCCCTCGGCCTCAGCCTTGATCAGCCCCAACCTCGTCCCATGTTCGCGCTCGAGGGCCGAGCGAGCTTCCGCCATGCGGCGATCGACTTCTTCCTGGGCTCAGGCTTCGCGTGCGGCAACGTCATCCTCCGTCTGGGCCACTAGGCGCTCCCTCGTCTCCAACCGCTCAAGGTCAAGGTTGCGCTCGACGGCCTCCAGCGTCAGCACCTCCTCGTGCTTCAGAAGCTCCACCCGGTCGACAGAGGCCGCCCCCATCGACTCAAGGGCCGCCTGGCGCAATTCCATTTGCTGCTCCAGGGAGTTGCTCCAGGCTTGGAGCTCCCGTGCACGCTCCTCCGCATCCTTGCACCGCCGGTCTGCCTCCCGAGCCTCCTCAACGGCCAGGGAGCAGGCCTCCCGCAAAGCTGCCAGCGACGCCTCAGCCTTCGCGTTGTCAAGATCACGTTGATGACGCGCGAGGGCTACGGCAACCTTTAGTTTGCACTTCTCCTCAACAAGGCACAAACCTTCGGCCTCAAGGCGTGCATCCTCGTCAGCAAGCTCTGCCCTGATTCGGCTCACCGCATCCGCCGCCCCCTGGAGGAACTCTTCACGAAGGGCACGACGCTCCCGAGCATGCCTGAGCACCTCTTCCACGTCACCCTCTTCCGCTGGAGCATGCAGAGGGCCCCGGGATGGTAAGCCCCCTCCAGGCGTGGGGCAGGGGGCTGCCGCCCCAGCCATCGCCGGATGGACTGCCCTGAGAATCCGGCCCGACGTCGATCTGCCCACGGAGGAGGAGCCAAGGACGGACCTCAGCCATTCGCCTTCTATGACTAGAGAAGGGGCACGGGGCAAGCCTGACGCGCCCCAAGAAGACTCGCGAAGAAAGGGCATCGGGCGAGCAAGCTCGAGGTGCCCTATGGAACAGATCACTCCACCAACCGGTCCAGCGGCGAGGGCGCCACCTGAGCTCGGCGGACCCAGAGCCAGCAAAGGGGGTGAAGCTGCTGGGGCTGGCTCCTGGGTCGACTCGACGGACTCAGCAAGGCGGGACCTGAAGGGCCACGATTAGCCACAAGGATAACATAGCAAGTGAGCAGGGAAAAAAGAAGGCTTACTTGTCCATGGCAAAGTACTTTCTACGCTTCAACAAGCGGCAAGGGCGGTTGCTGCCGCCTGAGGCCTCCTTCCTCTTGCGAAGGGCCTCGAAGTCTACACGAAACCGACCCAAGCGCCTGGGGCGGGGGTCGGCCTGGGGCGCAGAAGAAGCCTCAGGATTGTCGGCGCCGAAGGAGTCAACTTTGGGGGCACCATCGGGCGTCGCCTCGCGAAGAACAGCTGGGGGCTCGGGAGCCCCGGCCTCAGGAGCCGAAGGCCAAAACCCTGCATCAACCACCGCACCAGGGCAGGCCTCGGGGGATGCCACCTTTGAGGCTTCACGCGGCGCCACCATCTCAACATCAGCCACCTCGGCCCCCGCCGGCTCTCTTCCCGCTCTGCCACCTGGGGAGGGACCGCTGTGGGCGGTGGGGGCAGCAACCACGACAACTGGGTTCTCACGTGGCCCCGTGAGGCCAGCCGGGCGCAGCCTCCACTTGTCGAAGCTGGGCATCTGCTTCACGAAATCGACCCTGCCGGAACAAAGGTACAGAAGGATGCCACCGCTCCATAGGCTGCCTGGGGAAGGATCACCAGTCAAGACCCAAAGCATCGTCCGCAGCACTTCGGGTGCCAAATCCTCCTCCTAAAGCCGCATGCGGTCTCCGCGCCCCGCAAAGTCCCACATCCGGCGAGAGTGGCGCTGGAGAGGAGCAATGCGACACAGAAGGAACTCCCTCACCACCTTGGGTGCTGTCACATTATGCGCCCTCAAACTTTCGAAGCGGCGCCAGACGAAAGCAAGCCGGGGGCTCGCGAGTGGTTCATGACCCCAGCCTGGGTTGGGAACAGCAGGCAAGGTCGAGTGCGAGAGCAAGGGGCTAGGCACCCTGACATCCACGTACATCCACCGCTCTCTGAACCTGGCCTGAGAAGGTGGAAGGCCGAAGTCAATCCCTGAAGCAGCCGTCTCGGGCACAACGAAGAAGTTTACACACCCCGAGCACTGAGTGGGATCGCTCAGGTGCAAAGAGAAGAAGTGTCGCAACAGAGCAGCAGAAGGAGGGATGCCTATCATCGCCTTGCACACAAAAGCAAAGACGGACAAGAGGGTAATGGACAACGGCCCGAGGTGCATCATGTGGATCTGATAATGGGAGAGCACAACATTGAAGAAAGCAGAAAAGGGGGAACCAGACCCGCCATAGGGCATCAGCGAAGAATCGGACCTCCGTGACGGTCCTAGCCAGAAAGGCGCGGGATGCGGGCCAAACTGTGGTCCGGCCGCACTCGTTGAAGATGGAAGCGAGGGCGGAGTGGACCTTGTTCAAGGCTTCCGGGTTGAGTATGATTGACCGATCAATGGCGGGGGCCGCCGCTAGAGGTGCACAGGACGAAGGCACGGGCTTCTTCCCCCTTCCTTTCTTTGTCGGCGCCATTGCGTTGGGGAAGGGGAAGAGCTCGGGCCAAATTGGCGGCGGAGGTTGGAGCTCGGAGAAGAGGAAAGGTAGGAGGCCAGCGGGCAGCCAAAGGAGGAACAACTGTGTGCAACTACGGGTCCGCTTAGCCGGGCGCGCAGCAAGGCGTCGTGGGAAGTGCACACGCCCACGCCCAATCAACCGCCACGCGGCGCCCAAGGCCATAGGCTGTTAGGGCCCGTGGCGCTTCGCGCTTGCCCCTTCGCTTCTCTGCTAAGCCAAGCCCACGCGCGCCTTGGGCCTGGGGCTACTGTCGGCGTTCTGGGAACGGGGGTCCCTAGACTTGCCTGCCTGCGGCCTGCGGCGTGGCTCAAGCGGGGGCCCAGCGCGGCCCATCTTCATCAGCTCAAGCTCAAAGACCCTCGCGAGGGGCCATGCCTCGCGGGGCGGACGACAGGAAGCTTCCTCAGAGGCAGCCTCATCAGGCAGGCTCGCGAGGAGGCGGAGAGATCAAGGCAGGGGTACCTCGCGAGGAACCCGTGACGCAAGCCATGACGATCGAGACCAGGCGGGCGCCGGCCTGCGCAGTGTCCTTGTTTCCCCTTTGGTGCAAAGGGGGCAAGCACAGGCCAAGGCATCAGGCAAAGGTTACCATTCCGATGCAACGAGACCAAGACCAGCCGGACGACAGGATGGAGGTCACCATGGAGCCCAAGACGGCGTCATCGCCAGTGCTTTTGGCAGCCGAAAACCACCTTTGGTCAGGATAACTTGTACTAGATGTTCCCCTTCGAAATGGCCAATTGTTGGCGCCCTTCCCGCTCATTATTTGGGGAGATGCCCAGGGCCTCTATAAATATAGCTAGCCACCACAGAGTAGGGAGAGACCCCCTGGAGAGATCTGGTAGAACCCCAGCAGAGAGAGAGAGGCGACTGAAATCACCCTAGCAGTTCATCGCACCAACTCAAGAACACCTCTCGCGAGGCTGTTCTTCCCTTGTACTGTCCATCATCAACTCCAGAGGCAATCCACCACACCACACACTGGAGTAGGGTATTACACCACAACGGTGGCCCGAACCAGTATAAACATCGTGTCTCTTGTGTTGTTCATCATTTTCATCTTAGTTCGCATGAGAGGATGGGACGTAGATCGGTAGGGGAGAGATCTCTGCGCGCACCCAGTTTTCGAACCTCAAGGGTCTGCCGGAACCCGAAACCCGACAGCCGCCGAAGCCGAGCACGACGAAGGAGATGCAGGGGCGGAGGCCTCCTGCCCGCGCCCCCACCCTGTCTGGTCGACAAGGGAGAGTCAGGGGCGGAGGCCTCTTGCCCTCGCCCCCACCTAGTCTGACTGCCCCGCTGGCCCGCGGCACGGCCTCCTTGGCAGCAGTCCTAACTGGGCTCCTCGCCCGCGGAGAAGCACCACCCAGGTCAGACGCTACTGGTGCTGTCGGTACAATCTCCACCAAGGGTAACACAACAACAAACTCAGCATCCACAGGAGCATCAGCATAAACAAAATCCAAGGTAGGAAGCGATCGCTCAAACACGTCATCACGCTCCACCCGATCACTCCACAATCTCGAAGGAGCGGATGCAGGCTTGAACGAACCAAATCTCAAGGTGCTCATGGGTGCAGCCGTGGACTGGTGAAGTCCCTTTCCCGGATGCCATCGCGTCAGATCCCTGGATGTTAGACGCGTCGTGTCCACGGTCATCCTGTCGCACCTCCTTGTTACCGGAGCCATCATCCTTATCCAGCATGTCAACATCATTCGCTGCCAAAGCCTCAAAGAAAATATCGGTGTCCTCGAAATCAATCTCGAGGTTATAAATCATGCCTCTATGGGTACACTTAACGACATCTGGCACGTACTCAATATCGAGGATGCTAACAAAGCAATCTGGCCACCCCATGAGCATGGGTAAAGGCCATATCCACCCTCTCGGTTTTTCCAACCAACGCCCCCAAGCTAGCCGCAACTCGAACATCATTCAGTGGCTTGGACGGTGCCCCTGAGAAACGAAGCCAAACTTGAGTGAGTGGTTTACCTTTGGGCTCAACCTTTTTCCACTCATGAAACTCGAGGATGCACTCAGTGCCTAGAACTTTGCACAACCCGAAACTCAGTTGTCGCTCCAAATCCTCAGTCGAGGGAAAGTCCACCTTGTACATATTATCCTCGAGTCTGATAAGTTCCCACTGATGGTTACCTGGTGCCAACTCATTCAGCCTGTGCAAGATCTGTGCATCGGTCAAGTCACCCTTGGTAACTTTCACCACCCCTGTGGTTGCACTATGAGGCACATCAGGTATCTCCGTAGCACTAGGAGACCCGAAAAGCATCAACTCAGTGCAGCACACACCATAGATCGTAACACCCGGCATGGGCTCACGCAAAAGCGGGCACTCTCCTGAAGCATGCATTGGTTTGGAACAAGTATCACAAAGCTCAGCGGTACATTCAGCAATGAAGTGTCCCTGTTCACCACAGCGATAGCAAAGCATTTTCTCTTTCTTGTGGGCCCATTTGCTAGCTTTCTCACCACCCGCCCTGTTAGGCGCTCCAACAGAGCCTGCTACTATCGTCTCGTTCGCGGGCTCCGCCGCAGTAGCCAAATCTGACACCGCAGCTAGGACCTGGCTAAACAATGTGGGCGTCTGCTGAACAACCACCTCTGAAGACACCGTCGGCTCAGCGACGTCGGTGACGTAGTGGCAGGCGGTGGAGGCTGAGGGTAACGGTTCTTGCCACCACGGCCATTCCGAGATCCTCTAAACCCACCTCTCTATCTATAGTCCGGGCCGGATGCCCCCTCAACAAAACCTCCCAAAGGGCCGAGAAACGGACGCTCCGCCATCCCATCGCTCTGCCAGGCATAACCATGCCTTTCCGCCCGAGGATGACGAGCCGCGATGTTGACCTTCACCGTACACATCATCACCGTCGTCCCCCATTAACCTCGGTGATGTCCGCGATCATCGAAGGCTCTGCCACGAAAAGCCGGAAAACAATGTCCCGAGCCACCATCGCCGCCACCATGGCGCGTCGGTGGTCCATGATGATCCGCGGCATGCTGGTGCCCCCCGGCAGCCCCGTGCACCGGCTCCATCCGAGTTGCTTGCGGCTGCGCAACCACGTGGGGTGGCGGTGCTCGCGCAGGAGCCGATGTTGCTACCTCTTGAGCATGCGTTGGTTTTCCCTTGAAGAGGAAAGGGTGATGCAGCAAAGCAGCGTAAGTATTTCCCTCAGTTTTTGAGAACCAAGGTATCAATCTAGTAGGAGACCACGCGCGAGTCACCTCGTACCTACACAAACAAATAAGAACCTCGCAACCAACGCGACAAAGGGGTTGTTAATCCCTTCACGGCCACTTGCAAGAGTGAGATCTGATAGAGATAATGATAATAAGATAATTATTTTTGGTATTTTTATGATATAGATTGAACGTAAAGATTGCAAAATAAAATAGATTGGAAACTTGTATGATGGAAAATAGACCCGGGGGCCATAGGTTTCACTAGTGGCTTCTCTCAAGATAGCATAAGTATTACGGTGGGTGAACAAATTGCTGTCGAGCAATTGATAGAAAAATGAATAATTATGAGAATATCTAGGCATGATCATGTATATAGGCATCACGTCCGTGACAAGTAGACCGACTCCTGCCTGCATCTACTACTATTACTCCACACATCGACCGCTATCCAGCATGCATCTAGAGTATTAAGTTCATAAGAACAGAGTAACACTTTAAGCAAGATGACATGATGTAGAGGGATAAACTCATGCAATATGATATAAACCCCATCTTTTTATCCTCGATGGCAACAATACAATACGTGTCGTTTCCCTTTCTGTCACTGGGATCGAGCACCGCAAGATTGAACTCAAACCTAAGCACTTCTCCCATTTCAAGAAAGATCAATCTAGTAGGCCAAACCAAACTGATAATTCGAAGAGACTTGCAAAGATAACCAATCATACATAAAAGAATTCAGAGAAGATTCAAATATTGTTCATAGATAGACTTGATCATAAACCCACAATTCATCAGATCTCGACAAACACACCGCAAAAGAATATTACATCGAATAGATCTCCAAGAGAATCGAGGAGAACTTTGTATTGAGATTCAAAGAGAGAGAAGAAGTCATCTAGCTACTAGCTATGGACCCGAAGGTCTGAGGTAAACTACTCACACATCACCGGACGGGCCATGGAGTTGATGTAGAGGCCCTCCATGATCAATGCCCCCTCTGGCGGAGCTCCGAAAAAGGCCCCAAGATGGGATCTCTTGGTACAGAAGGTTGCGGCGGTGGAAATAGGGTTTCGTGGTGCTCCTGGATGTTTTCGGGGTATATGAATATATATAGGAGGAAGAAGTAGGTCGGTGGAGCAACGAGGGGCCCACGAGGGTGGAGGGGCCCAGGGGGATAGGCGTGCCCCCTGCCTCGTGGCCTCCTCGATTGTTTCTTGACGTCCACTCCAAGTCCTCTGGATCACGTTTGTTCCAAAAATCATGCTCCCGAAGGTTTCATTCCATTTGAACTCCGTTTGATATTCCTTTTCTGCGAAACACTGAAATAGGCAAAAAAACAGTAATTTGGGTTGGGCCTCCGGTTAATAGGTTAGTCCCAAAAATAATATAAAAGTGTAAAATAAAGCCCATTAACATCCAAAACAGACAATATAATAGCATGGAACAATCAAATATTATAGATACGTTGGAGACGTATCAGGTGCCAGCGGAGCTCCTCCCGCTCGGAGCTGCTGGGTTGAGGCCCCCGAACGAGGAGGGGCTGCTGCTGTTGCTGGGCCGGCAGTTGAGGCGCTGCATCCACCGCCCCGGGCACCATCGGCTTAGGCCCCAGTGGCTGAGCCCCACCGCGACCCGCCATGCACACCGAAGGGGGGATGCGCGCCGCTCGTCCTGTCGTGCACGAGAGGAAGCCGGGGACAGCGCAGCGACGAGCCCTTGGCGGCGGCTGATGAACACGACGCAGGGTTTCGCTCGTGCATGCAGGTTATACGTCGCGAGGAATAGGCATCGGTTTTGCCTGGGCCACAAACCCAGCTAGTCCTGACCCATCCTCGAATAGCTCACACTAGACCGACAGCCCATGCGCATGCCTGCCCACACAGCGCTCAGCCGCGGCCAGTCCCTCGGGGCCCAGCAGACGATTCAAACGTGCGATCCACGCCGCCCGAATCACGCTTGCTTGGTTGACCGCCGGCGGCAGCGCCTGCGCCGGAGGCGGCGGCCGTTTCTTCTTCCTTGTCACAACCTTCCACGTATCTTCCGTAATGAAATCTGACAAAATCGGTTTCGGTATACTAACCTTGGGTAGTGGCCCCTTCCAAGGCCGGATCGTCGTGGCCGCCGTTCATAGATGAACAATGCGTCAGACGATCTCGATTTTGTCTTCCGCCCGCAGACCTAGCCTCGCTGGATTGTCGGAAGGAATCGCCTGATCCACAAGAAGAGCCACCTCATCCTCAGAATACCCCACCCTAAGGGCTTCGCAAATCGCGTCGGAGGGGGTGGTAGACGGCACACCCGCCGGCCTGTCGTCCGAGTCGCCATCGTCGTCGTCAGAGTCGCCGGCGCCTTCATCGGCCAAGGCCCAGAACCGGCTGCCCACACGCCTCCTCCCGCCGGTAGGGGTGGGGGACGGCCCCAGTGCCGCCCCCAAGTCGCCCCCCAAGTCGCCATTCCCCTCGTACTACAATCAGTCTCTTTGTTGCATCTTCTCTGAAAAGTCGAAAGTCTTTTTAAAAATGGGGGAGAATTTCACTTCCCCGGCCTCTGCACCAACTAGGGATGCATATGGCCATTTTAGTATGAGTACCAAGATAAACATGGTCCTCAGATTTTTTTAATGAGTATCAAGGTATTTTTTGATGAGTGGTTTCACCACACACCAAATTTGATCCTCAATAAATGGGGGAAACCTCTGTGCATCACCTGTCAATTCTAGGAATTAAACTCGGGTCGTTAGGCTGCTCAACCACTGAGGCGAGGTCTCATAAAAAGTGGCATCATGCCATGCTCAAGGATATGGTGTGCATCGAGGAGAAACATGGACTGATATCCCCGCAGGGCACTATTTGATAGGACTCGACTAGATGTTCAAGGTAAAAAAGGACGATGTTGGCATCGTGATGAAGCATAAGCATGACTCGTCGCAAAAGGGCTACCCCAACGCAAGGGCACCAACTTCAACGAGGTCTTTGCTCCCAGGGCGAAGCTGGAATCGGTTCGTCTTCTCGTCACCGTTGCTGCAAAACTCGAGTGAAAGGTGCACCACTCTACATGAAATTCACTTTCCTCAATAGAGAGCTCACAAAGGAGGTGTATGTTGCATAGCCTCATGGGTTCACGTGCGAAGAGTATGGAGCACAAGGCCTTACGCATGAAGGAGTTGATCAGGCTATGTCAAGCTCCCGTGCATGGAACCTGAAGCTGGACACCACGCTCGCGTCACTTGGTTTCTCCTGCAACCTGTTAGAGCATTTTGTAGACATGCGTGGTGCGACAAGCGACTCCTACTATCTTCACAGGTGTAGACGCCGACAAGGTGGAGCGAGCCCTTCAAGTAGGAGAAGAATGAAAAGTTCTAGATGAGTGACCGCGGCCTTCTCAGATACTACCTCGGCATCGAGGTGAAGCAAATATAGTTTGGCACATCCTGTCCCAGAGCTCGTACACTGACAGGCTTCTCGCCAAGGCCAGCATGGAGGGGTGTAATTAGTATAGTTCATGTCTCGGTGGACCCTCCCATAAAATTGAGGAAGGCAAGCTCAAACCCACCGACAGACGCCACAATCTACTGTTGCATCGTCGGAAATCTCCGCTAGCTCGCCCACACCCAATCGAACATAGCGTACACCGCCAGGTATGTCAATCGCTTCATGGAGGTGCCAAGGACTGAGCACCTCACCTCTGTCAAGCATCTCCTCCACTGCATCGCCAGCACAAGGAACATTGGGTGTAGACGCACCGCGCGAGAAGATTTGCACCTGCTCAGGTATAGCAAATCAGACATGTCAAGCGACATCGACGGTGGGAAAGGAACCACCTACGTACTATCACTCTCGACGGCAACCCGATCACCTGGAAATCTCGGAACCAATAGGTGGTGGCCTTGTCATTGTTGGAGGCAGGGTACACATCACTGCCATGTCCGCGACGTTTTGGGGAGTGTGGTTGAATCGCCTGCTACTCGATCTTCTCGAGACTAGAGATAACATTGCCACCATTCATGTGGACAACAAGTTTGCAGTTTAACTTTGCAAGAACCCGATTTTCCATGACCAGAGCAAGCACATTGAGGTGTGTTGCTTCATCCGCGAATGCATCGACGCCGGCAAGATCGATGTCAAGCATGTTAAGATCGACAAGCAGCCCATGAACGTCCTCACCAAGCCTCTCGGCTGCACCAAGTTCTAGGAGCTATGCGACTGCATCAACATGGTTGAGGTCGAGTTGAAGGACACAACTTTCTTGGGGGAGTATTTTGAGAAGACTTCGAGAGTGTAATTGGGTGTTTTTTCCTACCATAGTAGTAATGGGGTGAAAACGATTGCCATGGCAACACTTCCTGTCTATTTTCCGTTAGCTGTTTTTGTGCTTTGACTAGAGCGAGAGGACGAGGTATGTGCGGTCCCTGGAGAGATTGTAGGTAGCCTGAGAAAAAGGATTTCCCCTCGCTTTAGATTATAAAAGCAACCATCCGATACAACGAGCTTGCTGGGTCGCAGCACAAACAAGTCCAAAAGAAAAAAGAGAGAGAAAGAAAGAAAAATAAATGCCAACAACGGCAGATCGACAAAACAAAGATGGCCGGCAACCGCTACACCCTCCGGAGAAGTACCACTGCGCTTCTAGCACTCCGAGGCGTCGCGTGCCGGGCAGCACCTTCAGGAAGGAATGCGATGATGACGCCACTGCTGCCCGGACAAGTCCAAGGATTTCCCTGGTACACGGAGGGCAGTGGGGAAGGGGTATATCTGATGCCCTTCAGGAAGATATGGCGGCGCCCGCAGGCGTTACCGCGTCGATGACGGACGAGCCACCAGGGATTTCTCCCACCCAAACGACTACCACCACCCCGGACGATCAGAAGTGCACCACCAGAATTGCTGCCCACCAACATGTGCCACCACGACCACCGAACCATCAAAGCCGTCTCTTTGAGCCACCGACACGAGACCTGGGGAAGGGACGAAGAGCCAACGGGCTCGGGGGCATCCGCCACTCAGCCGACGGGTGGGGACTACCACCACCTTGCCGCGAAGCCGACCAGACGTGATGACAGGAGATTACCAGGCCCACACAGGCCCGACCGGACCTCGAAGGATCTGGACAACCCCTGCCGCCACGCTACAGCACATCGGCCGACGAGGCCGCCACCGCCCGCAACCCCCGATGCCGCGCCATCTCCACCAGGAAGTCACGCCGCCGCGTGCCGGAGCGCCGGCCCGCCCCAACCTAGATGAGGCCCAGAGGGGCCCAGATATGGGCGGAGCAGAAGCCGACGGCCAGCCGCACCACCACGCGCCCCGCAGCCAACGTCCGCGCCGCCGCATCAGGAACGCCCGCGACCCGCGGGAACGCCGCCAAGCCGCACCATCGGAGGCCGAGGAGCACCGCCGCCAGCCACCGACGCCCGAGCAGGGATGGCCACACGCGGGGACAGGCAGACCCGCCGCCGCCGGCACCACGCGGGCAAGGCCCGGCGGCGCGCGCTGGTAGCTGCGGGAGGAGGAAGGAGCGGTGGGGGAACGCTGGG
>NC_041386.1:29218599-29255025 GCF_002162155.2 Triticum dicoccoides | reverse complement strand
GGGGAGGGGGGGGGGGTTATCTCAATGGTAGGGCCACTCCGTGAGACACCCTCGCGTGGTGCACACTCGGATCATAGGATGGCACGATCGGTCATCGGGCAAGCTCCACGACATGATTTCCCTTTCATCGGTTAATAAAAGGAGAAGAGCAACGCGCAAAAACATTGTTTTCTATCTGTCTCCATTGGTCTTTAGTTCAAGTGTGTGTATGTGTGTGTGTGAGAGAGAGAGAGGTAGAGAGAGAAGGTTGTACTAACAAACTCTGGCTTGAAAGTCTTGTTCAGGTTCGATGATAGAAAAGCACTGAAGATGTTGCGTGGGAAGCGCCTGACGTTGGAGACTTGGAGGGGGACTCTATTGGAAGGAACTAGTGGGAATCCATCATGCGCTTGCTGAGAGGGGCGGTCTCGGATCCAACGAGGATTCATCAAGTAGGTGGCCATAGGTTTACCAAGAAGAGAGGACATTACAATTTCAGGTTTTTGGTTCGTATCACCTATCCCTCTATTTCTTATAAGAGGTGTTTTTTTAGAAAAGGAGGATGTACCCTGGCCTCTGCATCTGGACGATGTATGTAGTTATATTATTAATTATTCACAAAGACCATACAAGGTGATACGTTAATAAGGCTGAAGCCACCATCTTGGCAACACCGTTACTACTCCTATCCCCTTGATGAAGGCGTGCCGAATGTCCGGGCCTAATTTTTTTAGAAATGGAGGCGTATCCCCAGCCTCTGCATCATAATGATGCATGCAACCATATTATTTAGAAGTCGCAAAGTATCACAAAGTCATCTTACAGCTCGCAAATGGAGCGAAAAATAAAAAGTAAAAGCAAAGTTCGTGCTAACAATCTCAATCGGAATGGCAATAAGAAGGATAAGCTCCCTAGACTCCTATCATGTTATGCGACCGCCATCCGAACCGGTTGAATATAGCCCGTGCGACCATCTCCCACTGGTTGCACCCAGTAACCAAAGGCTCCCTGGATTCCATCAGAGTGAGTAAGGACCACGTACGGATCCAAGCGGTAGCTCTGAAGATAACATGCAAGAAAGCTAAATTGTGTTGTCTATTAAAAATCAAATCATTCCTGGAATTCCATATAGCCCACAATAGCGCAAAAATTCCAATCCGAATACGTGTCGCCGTAGTATGTTCGACCCCAGTTAACCACATTCCAAACAACGATGCAATGTCAACTGGAGGAGTAATGTTGAAGGCTATATGAATCGTTCTCCAAAGCAATTTGGCCAATGAGCATTTAAGAAATAAATGTTGTATTGTTTCATCATGATCACAAAAGCAACATCGTGGACTACCTACCCATCACCTCTTGATTAAGTTGTCCTTTGTAAGAATGACTTGTTTGTGGACAAACCACATAAAGATTTTAATGCGCAAAGGAACCTTAATCTTTCAAATATGCAATGATATCGGGACTGGGTCAGAATTAATCAAATCCATATAGAAAGTTTTTACCGTAAAAATCCCATTCTTAGCTAGCTTCCATTGCATGGAGCCCGGTTGATCAGAGAGTTGAACATCCATCAATCTCCGAACCAGGTGCATCCATGCATTCCATCGCTCACCAACTAGTGCTCGTCTGAATTGAATATTTAAGGGGATCGTATGTCAAACTGTGCCTACGTAATCCTCCTTCCATTGCACAATGTTATACAGGGTAGGATATTGTACGGCCAGGGGCGTCTCTCCTAACCACGTATCCTCCTAAAACCTTGTTGTCATCCCATTGCCAACCAGGAATTTGACCTTCTGAAAGAACAGGTCCTTTACCCGCATAAAACCTTTCCAGAATGGCGAGTCTGTTGGTCTCATGGTAACATGAGCGAGTGTTTTGGACTGGAGGTATTTATTACGCAAAATTTGTGCCCACATGCCCTCCGACACTGTCTCTAACCTGTAGAGCCATTTGCTCATGAGGCACTTGTTCTTGATTTCTAAGTTCTCAATACCGAGACCGCCCTGGTATTTTGGTCGACAAAGAATGTCCCAACGTGCGAGACGGTATTTCCTCTTGGCCTCATATGACTGCCAGAAGAACCGAGATCTGAAGAAATTAAGTCGTTTCCGTACCCCTTTCGGAATTTCGAAGAACGATAGTAGGAACATCGGCATACTAGTCAGTACTGAGTTAATCAACACTACCCGACCTCCATAAGACATTAGCTTACCCTTCCAGCAACTAAGCTTTTTTTTCTATTCGATCTTCGATGCATTTCCATTCTTTATTGGATAACTTATGGTGATGAATCGGTATACCCAAATAAGTGAATGGTAAAGAACCCAATTCACACCCAAACAATTGTATATATGTGTCTTATTCGTCTTTGGCCTTCCCAAAATAGAACAACTCACTTTTGTGAAAGTTTATCTTTAAACCAGACAATTGTTCGAAAAGACATAGAATAAGTTTCATATTACGTGCCATAGCGATGTCATGTTCCATGAATAGGATAGTGTCGTCAGCATATTGTAAGATGGATACTCCTCCATCAACCAGATGAGGGACTAACCCCTCCACTTGGCCATGCTGCTTGGCCCTGCCAATAAGAATGGCTAACATATCGGCCACTATATTAAACAAGACAGGAGACATGGAATCTCCATGTCTCAAACCCTTATGTGTCTGAAAATAATGACCGATATCATCATTAACCTTGATTCTGACACTACCCTTCTGGACTTGAGAACCCACTTGGTTCCGCCAGACCTCACTAAAACCTTTCATGCGCATTGCCTGTTGTAGGAAAGGCCACTTAACATTATCATACGCCTTCTCAAAATCCACTTTGAAGATAACCCCATCTAGCTTCTTTGAATGAATTTCATGTAGCGTTTCATGCAAAACGACCACCCCCTCAAGTATATGTCGTTCTGGCATGAACGTTGTTTGGCTCGGTTGTACCACTGAATGGGCGATCTGTGTCGGTCTATTAGTACCCACTTTTGTGAAGATTTTGAAACTCACATTGAGAAGACAGATTGGCCTGAATTGTTCAATTCGAACTGCCTCTTATTTCTTTGGCAATAGCGTAATCATGCCAAAGTTAAGATGAAACATCTCTAATTGACCACTAAAGAAATCATGAAACATAGGCATAAGATCACCCTTAATAATATGCCAACATTTCTTATAGAAATCAGCTGGAAACCCATCTGGTCCTGGTGCTTTATTCGATTTCATTTGTGAGATTTCATCTAGAACCTCTTTCTCAATAAACGGTGCAGCCAAAATATTGTTCTCTTCTACCTGTAGCTGCGGAATATCACCAATTATAGACTCGTCTAGGGACACCGTACTTGCTTCCGAATGTCCAAAGAGTTGTTTATAATAATTAGAGATATATGCCTTCAGGTTCTCATGCCCTATAATTGTCCCCTCGTCCTGTTCCGGCTGAATAATTTTCTTCTTCCTATGTTTGCCATTCGCAATCATATGGAAAAATTGTGTATTGTCATCCCCTTGGACAACCTTAAGCACTTTGGCGCGCAGTGCAATTTGGGCTCCTCTTCTCTAAGAAGCGCTCGAAGGCTTAGCTCAGCTTCGGACTTAGAACTTTGCTCATTCACCATAAGCAGGGTACTCTCTGCTTTTAAATCTAAAGCTTCAATTAAACTAGTAAGTCTCTCTTTTTCTTGTTTGTAAATCCCACTTTCGTTTCTGGCCCAACCTCGCAAAAATTGTCTCAAATGATGTATCTTATTTTGCCATCTCTCAATACTAGTGTTTCCACTAACCGGAATGGCCCATTCACGTGTGATGATCTCCAAGAAGTTTTCTTTCTCGAACCAACTAAGTTCGAAAGAGAAAGCATTCTTATTCGCCACGTGAGTGGACTCACCCAAGTCTACAAGCAATGGTGTATGATCTGAGATCGCTCTTTGCATCGCATGAATCAACACCAAAGGATATTTTTGTTCCCATTCCACACTAGTAAGTACCCTATCCAACTTCTTTTTTTCTATACGTTGGAATGGGCAACGAGTTGGCCCAAGTAAACTGTCTACCGGTGAGTTCAATTTCTATCAAATTCAGACTCTCGATAATCATATTAAACATCATAGCCCACCGACTAACAAAATTGTCATTGTTCTTTTCATCTCTCCTCCGAATTATATTGAATTCACCACCGGCAAGGATCGGTAGAGTCTCATCTCCACAAATCCACACCAAGTCGGCTAAGAAATCTGGTTTACGTTCAGGTTGTGCTGCACCATACACCGCTACGAGAGACCATCGGAACCCATCCAATTTTGATCTCACCCGAAACTTAACCGCAAAATCACCCCGAACCACGTTAAGGACCTCAAGAGTTTCACATTGAACACCTAGTAAGATCCCACCAGATCTTCCTCTAGGAGGTAAGATGTGCCTATCAAAATCAATTCCTCCGGCCAAAGTTGCAAGGAATTGTGAGGTAAAATTATCACGTCGTGTTTCTAAAAGTGCAATAAAATCTAAATGTTGCTCCACTGTTGTTTCTGCCAAGAACCTTCGTTTAGCCAAGTCAGTGATACGTCTCCAACGTATCTATAATTTTTGATTGCTCCATGATGTATTATCTACTATTTTGGGCAATATTGGGCTTTATTTTCCACCTTTATATTATTTTTGGGACTAACCTATTAACCGGAGGCCCAGCCCAGATTTGTTGTTTTATGCCTATTTTAGTGTTTTGAAGAAAAGGAATATCAGACGGAGTCGAAACGGAACGAAATCAACTGGAGAAGTTATTTTTGGAAGGAAACACACCCGATGGACTTGGACCCTACGTCAAGGAAGGAACGAGGTGCTCACGAGGGTGGGGGCGCCCCCCCTAGGGCGTGCCCCCTGTCTCGTGGGACCCTTGTGGCTCCCCTGACGTACCTCCTGCACCCATATATACCCACGTGACCTAAAACTTCTAGAACACAACATAGATCGGGAGTTCCGCTGCCATAAGCCTCCGTATCCACCAAAAGTCAATCGGGACCCTGTTCCGGCACCCTGCCGGAGGGGGGAACCCTCACCGATGGCCATCTTCATCATCCCGGCGCTCTCCATGACGAGGAGGGAGTAGTTCTCCCTCGGGGCTGAGGGTATGTACCAGTAGCTATGTGTTTGATCTCTCTCTCTCTCGTGTTCTTGATTTGGCACGATCTTGATGTATCGCGAGCTTTGCTATTATAGTTGGATCTTATGTTTCTCCTCCCCCTCTTCTCTCTTGTAATGAATTGAGTTTCCCCTTTGAAGTAATCTTATCGGATTGAGTCTTTAAAGATTTGAGAACACTTGATGTATGTCTTGCCGTGGATATCTGTGGTGACAATGGGATACCACGTGCCACTTGATGTATGTTTTGGTGACCAACTTGCGGGTTCCGCCCATGAACCTATGCATAGGGGTTGGCACACGTTTTCGTCGTGATTCTCCGGTAGAACTTTGGGGCACTCTTTGAGGTCCTTTGTGTTGGTTGAATAGATGAATCTGAGATTGTGTGACGCATATCGTATAATCATACCCACGGATACTTGAGGTGACATTGGAGTATCTAGGTGACATTAGGGTTTTGATTGATTTGTGTCTTAAGGTGTTATTCTAGTACGAACTCTAGGGCTGTTTGTGACACTTATAGGAATAGCCCAACGGATTGATTGGAAAGAATAACTTTGAGGTGGTTTCGTACCCTACCATAATCTCTTCGCTCGTTCTCCGCTATTAGTGACTTTGGAGTGACTCTTTGTTGCATGTTGAGGGATAGGTATGTGATCCAATTATGTTAGTATTGTTGAGGGAACTTACACTAGCGAAAGTATGAACCCTAGGCCTTGTTTCCACACATTGCAATACCGTTTACGCTCACTTTTATCATTAGTTACCTTGCTGTTTTTATAATTTCAGATTACAAAAACTATTATCTACCATCCATATACCACTTGTATCACCATCTCTTCGCCGAACTAGTGCACCTATGCAATTTACCATTGTATTGGGTGTGTTGGGGACACAAGAGACTCTTTGTTATTTGGTTGCAGGGTTGCTTGAGAGAGACCATCTTCATCCTACGCCTCCTACGGATTGATAAATCTTAGGTCATCCACTTGAGGAAAATTTGCTACTATCCTACAAACCTCTGCACTTGGAGGCCCAATAACGTCTACAAGAAGAAGGTTGTTTAGTAGACATCAGTCAGCTAGACCTCTGCTATTCCAAAAGATTCCTTTCATATGTCATCATGGAATTTTTTTCTTAAGCTTAACTCTAGCGCTTCTACGAACTGCGGAGGTAGGATAAATCTTTCGTTCCAGGGTCGCTTAGGCTTCTCCCCAGCACCCTCCGTACACGTATGTTCAACATAACACAAAACAGTGCCCTCCGTGACTAGAGGCTCTACCGTGTCCATACTCTCCGACCCCTCCTCATCCTCGGCATCATCACTTGGCAAAAGATTATTGCAAATGTTTTCTAGGGCTACAATTCCTAGATTATTCATGTCATCCTCATTCGTGGTTTAACTGATGCAAGGTTCCTAATTATTTTAGAGGCCCGTTCTGCTTCTAAATCCAAAAGATCATTAACAGATTTCGCTACCTCTTTTTCATTGAACCCAAAGTAATTCCTAAGTTGTTTGCCTTATCCATAATTTCATGTTCGAAAAAATGCATAATTGAACAACTTCTATCAAAAGACATACCTGTAGTTGCCTCGACATCTCGAAGCATGGCCGCCCTCTTGGCGCGCGCTAACTGCGGGTCATCAGCATCAGGTTGTTCCTGGATCCGGTTGCTGACACGCCTGCCAGACGTAACCGGATCCGGGATCCCACCGAAGGTGATGAGCTCCTCCATAGTCCTCTCCGGAGGTGAGTGCTCCCCACTCGGACGCCCATCCCTAAAGGCTGGTGAAGAAGGGATAGGCACGGCCGAGCGAGCAACCACAGCCGCAATGGTGGGAGCCGCGACCGTGGAGCCACCTGCTCCACCGTCTCGCTCCCCCCAATCCGGCATCGTGGCGCGGAGACGACAACGACGAGTTGCGGGTCTCCTGCCTGCATCCCGCTCCAAGCTGTCCAGGACTGCCCCATGGTGAGAGAGCAGGGCGGGCCTCCTGCCCGCGCCCCTCCCCCAACTGGCCAGGTATAGTCGAAATTGGGCCGGGGATGCGAGCCTCCTGCCCATCATCCCCCAATCGCTATCGGTATATCGGTTCCCTGCAAGTCCTGAACCTCGGAATCAACCCTCTGGGACAAAAGCACATTAGGAGAACCAACAGAAGGGAGCAACACCGGTGGTAACTCGAGCTCCTCAGGGTCGTCTGCCTCCACCCGGTTGCTCCATAACCGACTAGGTGCAGACCAAGCACCAAAAGAACCAAACCTAAGCGTGTTAATTGGTGTCGTGGAAGACGGTCCCTTGGCCGTAGCCGCCTTATCTGTTTGCGACTCTGGCCCCTTGGCCGACTCTTGTGGATTACTCTCAGGACCCTTATTCCTGATTCCGGGGCTCCATCTACCTCAGTCGTATCCATGTCCTGAAGATCATCTCCCTCCTGTGGTACCGACGTATCCTCAATGTCAAGCTCGAGCACATATGTAGCCCCGCCATGTGTCCACTTGACCACATCTG
The DNA here is from genome assembly GCF_002162155.2 of Triticum dicoccoides. Taxonomy (NCBI): domain Eukaryota; kingdom Viridiplantae; phylum Streptophyta; class Magnoliopsida; order Poales; family Poaceae; genus Triticum; species Triticum dicoccoides. The sequence goes on along the minus strand of NC_041386.1, from coordinate 29,247,394 downwards.
GCATGTGCTGCAAACTGAGCACACTCACAAGAAGCCTCGCAGCTCCGTGAGCTCGAGTAAACGGCATGTCAACCTGCTTCGTCTTACCAATGAGTGAGCCCAAGCTCCAAGAAACCAGAAAATGATTAATATATTTGCGCGGTGCCCTAAAGAAACGAACCCACACCTTCTCTAACGGTGTACCCTCGGGCTCCTTCCCTGTCCACTCATCAAATGCAATGACAATATTCATGCTCTAAACTCTACACAAGCCATATTTGAGAACATGCAATTGATCCTCCTTAGTGGGGAAGTCCACCTTGTAAGTCTGATCCTCCAACTTGACAAGGTCCCACTGATAATCGCCTGGTACAAGATCCCTCAACTGCCGCACAATCTGTGCCTCTGTCAAAATCCCATTAGTAACCTTGACTACTGCGGGGAAGCTACTCTCAGGCCCAGACATTCCAGGGCCTAATACCAAACAGACATCGCACCAAAGCCTAACATCTAAAGCCGGGTGTCCCATCCAAGCCACTACCTGGATTGGGTCCCACACCGATCTGGCACACTCCCAGTGAGCATCGCACGCTGCAAGGGCCGTCACCTCCATTATCCCTCGGTCCATCCTCAGAGCAGAACTGAAGCACCGACCTTGCCAGGCCTCTCTGCCATCAACGCTACCATGACGCTAGACAGCTTCCTCCTCCTGCGCGAGTCCATCTTCGCGCATCAGACGCCGAATCTCCACAGCGCCACGCCGCCGAGATCCGCCACCATCGATGTGTAAGATGAAGCACCGCTCCGCCAAAGACGCCGTCCTCTGGTCCCTCGAGCCCGTGTGCACCTCCAAAAATGACGCCCAAGGGGGAAACGACACCAGAGAGCCGCAATCATCCGATCTACTGATTTAGGGTTTCCCCCGGAGGTAGCAGAGAGTGGCCTTGAACTTCTCCTCGGTGATGCCTTCAGGAAGGAAACGACGCGGACATCGTCGCCATCGTTGGCCTTGGCAATAGCCAATAGCAGGTTTTCACCCAGATTTGATCGAAGACCTCCATCTCTCGTGCACGGGCCGCTGCCATCCTTGCTGGGATCTGGATGATCCAGGCCGCCACTGCCAGATCTCAGCAAGGAAAAGTCCCCCCACCGAGACCCGCCGGCCGAGCAGGGGAGGCCGAGACCGCGCCCGCAGGACCAGATCCATGATGGATTCGTGACCGCGCCGTCACCCCAAAGCCAACCCCTCGCGCAGCCGCCACGGCCTGGCACCCGCTCGCGCCACCGTCTGGCCACCGCGCCGCACGACGCGCCCTCGCCGCATCAGTCAAGACTCCGCCGCGCCGCCGCATCTCGCGTTACAGCCGCACGCCAGAAGGAGAAGAAGGGCCCCGCCGCCGCCTACGCGCACCGGGCTTTGCCCGGCGGCGCCTTCTGGCGGCGGCGAGGGGAGGGGATGGTGTAGGAGGCGGGTGCGGGCGCGGGGTGGGGGCTAGGGTTCCCCTGCCGCCGCCCGCGAGAGCGACGCGAGGGACGAGGGTTGGGGAGGTACGCCTCGTGAGATCCCCTTATAAGGGGTGTGCTTCAGTACATCCCCTTTTACAAAAGTCATTAGGAGTTCACATGCAGATTAGTGGTTGAGATTAAGATGTTCTTTTGTTGCAAAGGGTATTATAGTCTAGTTTTTACGTGGGCCTCCTTAAGTCAGTCCTTTTAAAACAATATTAGTCATTCATTTCAATGTAAAATAAAATTTATTTGATTCATGCATGTAGGACTACAACTGTAGTGTCGAGTACCATATGGCTCATTTCCTGGTGAGCGAAGGCAACACAGAGACGTTGCAGATTGATACAATTGCTCGGAGCTCAACGAAATGGATAGGTGCCGATGTGCTTGTGTTCAACACTGGTCATTGGTGGTCTCATTGCAAAACCAAAGCTGGGTGAGATAATGTTTTTAACAAATGTTCGATAAGATATTTGATATTGCCAAGTTCACACACACACACACACACACACACCAGCGGGAATGAACTTTATGCACCTGGGGTTCACGTGAACACAAAAGATTTAATAGAAAAACGAAGCTTTCAAGTATATGTTTCATAACTACCAAGATTAGAGAACTCGATTATTTTTCATGTCGCGAAGGGTGTTTTAGCACACTGCAAATGCGTAAATTGTGTACACATTGATATTATCTTGCGATGATCCTAGCTTCCTGTGTGTATTTGAAGGGGATACTTTTCTCATATTACAAATGTGTTTTCGTGTTGTTGTGTATGCTTTGTCTAAACCTCGCTTACTACGCAACAACCCATTTTAACTAGTTGCTGCAATGGATGACTTTCTTTTGCATGTCTTGATTTTGTTGCTTCATGGACATGTTCAAAATGTTGCAACATCATTGCATGCTTTTCTACGGATCGTATGTGCAAGTGTTGCAACAATGTTGCGTGGATGTTGCGCGGGGGGATTTAGTGTTGGAATGATTGGATGTTCCAACTCTCACATTTTAGTTAGATTTTCTTTGGCCCTGCCCACTAATTAACGATTGCATTTGCTTTGCTTGCAGGGTGAACTATTACCAAGAAGGAGATGTCGTCCATCCGTACCTGGAAACGAACACCGCTTATCACAGGGCCCTAACCACATGGGCGTCGTGGATTGGCCACCACATCGATCCACTGCGAACGCAAGTTTTCTTCCGGACAACGGTCCCAACACATTACAGGTTAGCGAGCTTGCCACCTCAGATCACAATCTATCAACCGTGGCATGTGTCAGAGCAAAACTAACACAATATGTTGTTGGTTCTAGAGGCGGAGAGTGGAATTCAGGGGGAACTGTAGAGAAAGCACGATACCCATAGATGGCGTCGCTCATGCGAGGCGGCAACCGTCGGTGCCCAAGGAAAATGCCATCTTGGAGCAAGTGGTGAAGCATATGAAGACCCCCGTGACGATCATGGACATCGTGTTTCTCTCTGGGCTTAGGGTAGATGGCCATCCGTCTATATACGGGAGGAAGAGGAAGAAGATGGGAGGAGTTGAGTCGAGCATCCAGGATTGCAGCCACTGGTGCCTTCCTGGAGTGCCTGATACGTGGAATGAGCTATTGTTCTACCATCTAGCAGCACCCTCGCAAAAGCACTAACGATGATATGCCTTTTACGTGAATAATATAATTTGTGCATAAAAAGAGCATGTGTCGTACTCATTTTCTTGTACCCCTCATTTTCTTTTTCTTGTGACACAAAATGCATGATGGAGCTTGTATCCAAAGGATATATGAAGATCTCATAATCTTCAAATCAAACGCCCTCTTTGTTGTCTCAATAAATAGGCGAAACACTTGGTAGGCATGGACAATAATCATGATTGAGCTTTATCATAAAGCAATAGAACAGCAAGGTGACTCGGTTTCCAAAAAAAGAAAAGCACGAGGAGGAGACAAATCCTTTGGAAAATAAGAGTACCGTGCATTCCAGTAATACTCTTTCTGTTCCAAAATAAGTGTCTCAACTTAAATTCAATTTTGTTCGTCAACTTTAGTTTGTGAGAAACCCTCCGCGTGATGTTTTTCTGCGTCACAATGGGTGGACACGGATGGAGGGCGGCCTGTGCGGGGCCAGCTTTTGCCCGTTTTAGACAGTGGGACGGGGGATGACCTGTTCTATTTCAGGAAAGGGAGCACTCTGTAGGCAAAAGACGCCCCTTTATGCAAAAGGAACAGTATATAATTGTCAATAATGCACTACTGTATGTATAATCTTCTGCAACCACCATCTGAATGATGCATACAATTATTCATCGCAGTGGAGGTGGGTGGAGCACTGCTCGCCCCGGCCGGACTCGAACATGGTTAAAGAAGGATGTGAATGTGTCACACAAAACTCGTGGACAAATCAGACGCCTCCCCGTGACTTCTTGCCGATCCACATGCCGCCGCAGTCGAAGAAGGTGTGCGTCATCGGAGCCGGCATGGCCGGGCTGGCCGCGGCGCGCGAGCTGCGCCGGGAGGGCCACGAAGTGGCGGTGCTGGATGTAAGACAATAAGTTTTGGGAACCAGCACAACCCTTTAGGGGTGGCTTATCTCATTATATATAATGGTTCTGTTACAATACGTACATAGGTACAGAAGCTATACATAGTCTAACACCCTCCCTCAATCTTAGTCACTTTCTAAAAAACTGAGAAGGGTAAGATTGCGCCTACCAGCCTCAAACTGTGGCAGTGGTAAAGGCTTAGTGAAGATGTCTGCAAGTTGATCCTTAGATGAGATAAACTTGATCTGGAGTTGCTTCTGTGATACACGTTCCCGTACAAAGTGATAGTCAACTTCAATGTGTTTCGTTCGGGCATGAAATACTGGATTTGCAGAAAGGTATGTAGCACCGATGTTATCACACCAAAGAATAGGAGGTTGTGGTTGTGACAAACCCAACTCCTGAAGCAAAGACTGCACCCAAATAATCTCTGCAGTAGCATTAGCCACAGCCTTGTACTCAGCTTCAGTACTGCTACGTGACACAGTAGCCTGTTTCCGAGCACTCCAGGCGATCAAATTAGGGCCAAAGAATACTGCATAACCCCCCGTGGATCGCCTGTCATCTGGGCTACCAGCCCAATCTGCATCAGAGAAGGCCGAAAGGACCCGAGAGGAAGTCGGCCGAATATGGATACCAAATGTCAGGGTGAACTGAACATAACGAAGAATGCGTTTAACAGCAGCCCAATGAGTATCTCTGGGAGCCTGAAGATACTGACAAACCCTGTTAACAGCATAAGAGATATCTGGTCTCGTGATCGTCAAGTACTGAAGTCCACCAACAATGCTCCTGTACTCTGTGGCATCCGCAGGAGACAAAAGCTCACCATCAACAGCTGTTATCTTGTCAGTAGATGACATGGGTGTGGTGGTCGGTTTGCACTTCAGCATGCCCGCTCTTTGTAACAACTCCAAGGAGTACTTCTTCTGCGTAAGGACAAGACCAGTAGCACGAGAAGTGACCTCAACTCCAAGAAAGTAGTGAAGCTTCCCAAGATCTTTGACCGCAAAATCAGCACCAAGAGAGCAGACAAGAGCATCAGCAGCATACTGAGAAGAGCTGACAAGGATAATATCATCGACATATACCAAAAGATACATAGTGACTTCTGGCTTCTGTAGAAGAAATAATGAAGTGTCAGCAGTGGACGGCACAAACCCATGAGCACGAAGGGCAGAGGCAAGGCGGGCATGCCAGGCACGAGGAGCTTGCTTCAAACCATATAGTGCTTTGGAGAGACGACAGATATAGTCAGGACGATCAGGATCAGAGAAACCAGGCGGTTGTTTCATATAAACCTCTTCCTCCAAAAAACCATGTAGAAAAGCATTCTGCACATCAAGTTGACGAAGTGACCAACCACGAGAAACAGCAATGGAGAGAAGAAGCCGAATAGTGGTAGGCTTGACGACAGGACTGAAGGTGTCCTCATAGTCAAGACCATGGCGCTGCCGAAAACCGCGAGCAACAAGTCACGCTTTGTAACGCTCAATAGATCCATCCGAATGCTTCTTCACTTTGAATACCCATTTTGAGTCAATAATATTTACCCGTGGTGGTGGAGGAACGAGAGTCCATGTCTTGTTACGAAGGAGAGCATGAAACTCCTGCTCCATAGCCTCTCGCCAATGTGGAATGCGCAGGGCAGCCTGATATGAGCGAGGCTCAGAAGATGGATCCGCAACAGCAGCAGCCAAACAAGCAGCCAACTAAGCAACCGTACCATCCTTACGTTCCTTAGGTTTGAAAATGCCACTGCGACTGCGTGTATGTGGTCGGGACACAGGAACCACCGAGGTCGACGGAGCAGCCTGCAACGGGCTGGAGGACGGCGACGTTGACGAGTCAGCCGGTGACGAGGAGCCAGACACAGTAGCCTCGGGCTCGGTCGGCGAAGAAGGTCGGCCCACCGGCGAAACCGGCAGAGCAGATGAAGCAGCTGGCGACGCCGGCGTCACAGACCGGGCCGATGGCGAGCCCGGCATAGTGGGCCGTGGCGCGGCCGATGTCGCGGGCCGATCCGCGGATGAAGGCGACGTGAGGACAGCGTCGCGGACCCGAGCTGCAGGCGAAGACGGCGTGACGGGCCGAGCCGCGGGCGAAGACGGCGTGACAGGCCGAGCCGCTGAAGACTCGGCGGCCGCTGGCGAAGAGGGCCGAGCCGCGGAGATGCTCGGCGCGACGGGCTCTTCGGGTGACCATGCATGGGCACGCAAATCGATGCCATGCAACATAGGGCGATCAACGTGCCCATCAGAAGGCGGTGATGATGATGGTGAATCCTCCAAAAGCTCCAAACGAGCCCCACGTCCGGTTCCTGCACCATGGTTAGGTAACAGCAAAGGAGAGTATGCAACATCATCAAATTGGTCAGAAGCAACAGAGGATGAATGCAGAGATGGTGGTTCGACAGTGGACACAGGAAGTTTGGCAAAGGGAAAAACATGCTCATCAAACACGACGTCCCGAGATATATAGACACGATTAGTGGGAACATGAAGACATTTGTAACCTTTATGAAGAGAGCTATAGCCAAGAAAAACACACTTCTTAGAACGAAACTCAAGCTTGCGCTTATTATATGGACGAAGATGCGGCCAACAAGCACACCCAAATACCTTGAAAAAGGTATAATCAGGTTGTTCATTAAGGAGAACCTCAATGGGAGTCTTCATGTTTAAAACACGAGTGGGAGTACGGTTGATGAGAAAGCATGCAGTGGTGAAAGCATCACTCCAAAACCAAAACGAAACAGATGCATGGGCCAAAAGAGTAAGACCAGCTTCAACAATATGACGATGCTTACATTCGACTGAACCATTCTGCTGATGTGTATGTGGACATGCTAAACGATGAGCTATCCCAAGCGACTGAAAGAAGGAGTTGAGGTTGCGATACTCGCCCCCCCAGTCCGACTGGACATGAACAATTTTGTGCTTGAGAAGACGTTCAACATGTTTTTGAAACTGAACAAAAATATCAAACACATCAGATTTGCGTTTAATAAGGTAAAGCCAGGTAAAGCGACTATAAGCATCAACGAAACTGATATAGTAATTATGACCACTGACAGAAGTCTGAGCAGGACCCCATACATCTGAAAACACAAGTTCTAAAGGATGTTTCACCTCACGACTGGACTCCGAAAAAGGAAGTTGATGACTCTTCCCCTGCTGACAAGCATCACACACTGCTACATCTTTATTACTAGACAAACTAGGAAGCTCATGACGACGCAAAATATGACGGACAATAGGTGTGGCCGGGTGACCAAGACGAGCATGCCACTGTGACGGAGAGACCCGAACTCCACTGAAAACACGGGCGACGCCAGGATGCTCCAGACGGTAGAGGCCCTGGCACAACCGCCCACTAAGAAGAATGTCCCTCGTGCCCCGATCCTTAATAAAAAGATCAAAAGGGTGAAATTCACAAAGCACGTTATTATCACGTGTGAGTTTAGGAACTGAAAGAAGATTACGGGTCACAGATGGAACTCGAAGAACATTGCGAAGCTGAAGACTCCTATTGGCATGTCTAGTGAGAAGAGATGCTTGACCAATATGAGAGATGTGCATACCTGCTCCATTGGCGGTGTGGATCTTGTCGGAGCCATGATAGGGTTCACGAGTGTGAAGCTTCCCCATCTCGCTGGTCAGATGCTCTGTCGCCCCAGAGTCCATGTACCAGTGTGGATCGATGGAGTAGGACTGAGTGTGTCCCTGTTGCTTCTGCGGCGAGGGACGATCAGCCATGGCGACCTGACGGGCATTGTTGCGTGTATCTTTGCCGTCATTGCCAAGACCAAGGAAGCTTCGCTGGAAGCGCTTATGACACTTGGAGGCCCAGTGCCCATCACGGCCACAAAGCTGGCACACACGTGGACCACCAGCCCCCGGTAAGGTCGCAGTAGGTGGAGGGGCCGAGGCGGGCGACGGTGGCAGCCCCAAGGGAGACCGGGGTGATGAAGAAGAGCGGCCACCCTTGGTGGCGGCGTTGGCCGAGAGGGAGCCAGTGCCCCTGGTGCGGCGAGTCTCGACCCGTTGCTCAGTGAGAAGGAGCCGAGAGTAAACCTCGTGTGCCAACATGGGTGTCGAGTTGCCCCGCTCGTTGATGATCTCGACTAAGGCATCATACTCCTCATCAAGACCATTGACAATAAACGAGTTGAACTCGGAGTCGGTTAGGGGCTGTCCAATGGAGGCCAATGTGTCGGCGAGGCCCTTGACCTTGTTGTAGAACTCAGTGGCAGTGGAGTCAAGCTTCTGACACTCTCCAAGCTGACGACGGAGTGCAGAGACACGAGCCTGGGACTGCGCTGCAAAGGTGCGCTCAAGGATGGTCCAGGCCTCATGAGACGTCTTCGCGAAGACAACAAGGCCGGCAACTGCCGGCGAGAGCGACCCCTGGATGGAGGAGAGGTTCGCCTGGTCCTGCCCCGTCCAGACGCGATGGGCCGGATTGTAGACCGGACCGTGCACGCTGTCTACCAGCGCGGGTGGGCAGGGAAGCGATCTGTCGACGTAGCCTAGCAGGTAGTGACTCCCCAAGAGCGGGAGAACCTGCGCACGCCAGAAGATGTAGTTGTCGGCGGAGAGCTTGATGGTGATGAGATGACCGAAGTGAAACGGCGGCGGCGAAGATGATCCCATCGAGGAGGCTGCCTGGGGTGCAAACACCATGGAGGCAGCCGGAGGCACCGAAGCCGATGCGGGAGGAGGCGGGACCGCAGCCAGGGCGGGCGCCGCAAAGCTCACGGCCGGTGCGGACGCCGCAAGGCCCGCAGCCGGGGCGGACGCCGCCAACCCCGCCAGCGGGACGGTGTGATCCGCTTGCGGCAGGAGCGGCGGGACGACGCCTGCGGAGTCCGCAGCGGACAGCGGCGCCGCGGTGTGGACCACGAGATCACGCCCGAGCGAGGGCGCCGGCGGCGTGGAGAAGACGGAGCCGATGCTCCTTGTCCCGATCGGAGCGGGAACGGAGACGGCATCGAGCGGGAGGTTGAGCAGAGCCGCAAGAGAGGCCGAGAGGAAGCCCGCAGCAGTGGAACCGGTGATGGCGGCGCTCGACATGGCGGCGGCGCGATCGGTGGCGCGGCGGCGGCGGTGAAGGCGGCGGCGGCTGCGGCGGCGGTGCGGGTATTAGAGTTTAGAAGCGGAAGCGATCGTAACCTAGCGTGATACCATGTAAGACAATAAGTTTTGGGAACCAGCACAACCCTTTAGAGGTGGCTTATCTCATTATATATAATGGTTCTGTTACAATACGTACATAGATACAGAAGCTATACATAGTCTAACACTGGAGCAGAGCGGCGACGTCGGCGGGCAGTGGCTGTACGACCCCAGGACCGACGCCGCCGACCGCTCGGCGCGGCGGCGCCGGCGAAGGTGCACAGCAGCATGTACGCCTCGCTCCGGCTCATCAGCCCCCGGCAGACCACGGGCTTCACCGACTTCCCCTTCTGCCCCAAGAGCGGCCGCGACGACGCCGCTTCCCGGGCCACCGCGAGGTGCACCTGTACCTCAAGGACTTCTGCGCCGCGTTCGGGCTCATGGACGCCGTGAGGCTCAACACCAGGGTCCTGCGCGCCGTCATGACGCCGGCGCGTCGGTGGGCGGTGAGGTCCGTGGACCTCGGCGTCGGGGAGTGCGATGATCCCGACGGGAAGGAGTTGGACGCGTGCGTGGACGAGGTGTTCGACGCCGTCGTCGTCGCCACCGGCCACTACTCGCAGCCAAGATTGCCATGCATCAAAGGTAAGCAAAGCAATGCAAGCTCCACCCGTACTCCCATAGTCGTTTATGAAGAAGAAGATGTGCAGGCATGGAGACGTGGAGGGGGAGGCAGATGCACAGCCACTCGTACAGGGTGCCGGAGCCGTTCCGCGGCGAGGTGGTGGTGGCGGTCGGGTGCGGGGAGAGCGGCAAAGACATCGCCATGGAGATCCGCGGCGTGGCCAAGGAGGTGTACCTCGTCGCCGGGTCCACGGAGGCGGTCACCCCAGGCCTGTCCAAGGTGCTGGCCAAGCACAGCGCCGACCTCCATCTCCGACTTGAGGTACGTACACAAGCGATCTCTCTCCACCCATAGAAGAGAACGAAGGGAGCCAATCAACTAATATAATGCACCGTTCGTCCCGGCCGGCCGGCAGGTGGAGCGTCTGTGCGAGGACGGGCGGGTGGCGTTCACGGACGGCGGCGGCGCCGGCTCCAGCTCCAGCGTCGCCGCCGACACCGTCATCTACTGCACGGGGTACAGCTACTCGTTCCCGTTCCTGGACACGGGCGGAGCCGTCGCCGTGGACGACAACCGCGTGGGCCCGCTGTTCGAGCACGTGTTCCCGCCGTCGCTCTCCTTCGTCGGCGTGCCGAGGAAGATCTTCGCGCCCCGGTTCTTCGAAGCCCAGGCCCGGTGGGTGGCGCAGGTGCTGTCCGGCAGGCGGGCGCTGCCGGCGGAGGAGGAGATGCTCCGGTCCGTGGAGGAGTTCTACCGCGCCAGGGAGGCCGCCGGCGTGCCCCGCAAGTACACCCACGAGATCGGCAGGCGGGAGATCACGGTACGTACCACGTAACCACGAGTGCATGGACCAAGCTGCCCGTGCTGGATCGATTCGCTGATCATCGTTGCTTTGATTGGCGGCGTGCATGCAGTACATGGACGATTTCGGGGAGAAGTACTGCGACTTCCCTCGCGTGGAGGGGTGGAAGTACGAGCTGCTGGGGTCGTCCGTGCGCGGCATGATTGAGAACCTCGAGACCTTCCGCGACGACTTCCAGGACAGCGACTCCGTCCGCGGGGCTATGGAGGAGTGGCATCTCTCTTGTGTGCAAAGCTCGCCGCCTAGTTGCTGCAGCTACACAGACGGCCGTCCCTGCCCAACTGGTCTCCATCAACAAGCACAATAATTACAAAATCACTATTCAAGAAGTATTCTTTGTAAAGACCACTCCTACATCCAGGATGGGACAAGTGTCGCACTGCATGTGCGAACGGAGTTTTTCCTTTTTCCGGAGATGTGTTTTATTCAAAACGTTTTATCTCTCAAATTGTACGTCCAAATATCGAACATTTTTCACCGTTGGATATTCGCGTCGAGATCTCCAAAACAAGATTCGTGTTGATAGGTTTCGATGAATTTTTTTTATGAAAAAAATGGATGGAAAAACCTGAATCGGGGCATTTTTTTCCTTTCCGTGCCTCTCACGGAAGCAAATCCGTGCATTCCACAAGAAGTAAATATGTTCCTCCCACGGAAGGATAAAAAGGAAAACAGGTTTTTTCACGCAAAAAAAATTGAACTTTTTTTGGGTCCAAATCCAAAAAAATCGGGGGAAGACCAAAAAGGCAAAAAACATAAAAATAATCATCTAAAATCCGAAAACACGTACAGAAAAATACGAAGAAAGCGCCTAGAGCGCGACACGTGGCGGCAGCTAAGAGCACGCCAAGTGACGCGCTCCAAGCCCACCCCAAATAACCCTTGCGGGGGCTCCAGAAGGAGTACTCCTTAATTAGTTTCTCTCCAAGCCCATGGGAAGCCCGACAGGATGACTTGGGCCCGAAAGCCCAAAATCTGGGCCAGGCTTGGGCTCAGCTTATCTGCTCGAGGCCTTAACCGAAAGCCCAAACAAAGGCCGAATAGGGTTGAAATAGTTACTCCCATTATGGCTAGTCTGTAGCTAGTGGATGACTTCGATAATTCAAAGCCGACCTCGAGCCACCGTTCTAAAAATAATGATCACTTAATAATTATGGTCGGTAGCTATCAAGTTGCTTCGACGACGGATGACCTAAGGATTGCGACTCCGACGGTAGGCCAGGCATTCCGGACAAGCAAGTTCTTTTATCGCAGAAGTGCTTAAACTATTGCTTAACATAAGCTAATCTGTGGCCAATAAACAGATAGCATCTCAAGAAAATTCAAGATAAACGCTGGTTCCTGAGAAAAAATTCAGCATTGGCTCTCATGCTAAACTGGAATCGTATAGAGCTCATTGTGATATCCACGACGGTACAGAAGGTTAACTGAAACAATGGCCCATGTGAGTCTTGTTCAAATCATAATAAACAACGGCTTATGATTCACGAGACGGCCGCGGCGACGGCGTCGTAGCCGCGACAGTGCGGGCTGCTGGCGAAGGAGCTCAGCGGGAAGGACGTGGAGACGGGGCCGACGTAGAAGCTGAGGCGGTCGCCGGCGCGGTCGACCTCGGCGACGGGGAGCCACAGGAAGAGCACCTTGACGTGGACGCCCTCCAGCGCCGCCAGCCTGCCCGCGGTGACGGCGCCGGCGATGCGGGCGTCGTACCTGACCAGCCACTGCTTCGCCAGCAGGAACTCGCACTCCCGCGGGAAGTAGACCTCGAAGCCGCCGTCCGGGCCGAGCTCGTACCCCTCCACCCCCTCCGGCAGGATGCCCCGCGGGAAGTCGTACCGCTCCAGCATCTCGTACGCCGTTGGGGTGTCCTCCGCGGACGCCGACGACGCGGCTACGGCGACGGCGCCGAGGAGGAGGAGGAGGAGTAGGGGGTAGGTGGCCATGGACGGCCGGGGAAGTTCTCGCTTTCTTTGGGTTTGATTGGGTCCGAGCTGGCGGCTTTGCTTACTTGACAAATGACAAATGGAGGTGTTGGCTTTTGTAGCTTACCGTTGGATGGATGCTCACTCGCTTGTATTTTTTTACCTTCATAAGAATATTCTTCTTCAATGATGTAGTAGTAGTATGAAGGGGAGCCTTGGCGCAGTGGTAAAGCTGCTGCCTTGTGACCAAGAGGTCACGGGTTCAAGTCCTGGAAACAGCCTCTTACAGAAATGTAGGGAAAGGCTGCGTACTATAGACCCCGGGCTGCCCTTTGATGTAGTAGTAGTATTTTGATATTCTTAAGTTTATGTTGATCCGCGGACGGATGAAGCATCTCAAGAAAAGCATATTTTCGTTGGGAGGGTTTCAATAATGGTTAGGTTAGCATGTTTGACCAATCATTGAAGAAGTTGTATGAGTAGTTGTAATGCGTGGTGCATATTTTAGCTGTATCTTCTTCGCACAATTACAAATGCACGCATCTCTGCCTTCTTTTTTGATTATGCTTATTTATTACTCTTATATACATGTAGGAAATGGCCAAACATGAAAGTGAAGTGGCGTACCACGATACTTCTACATAAAAATCTCAGCTCGAGCTCATATATGCTCAGGTAAACAGTAAAATTCAAAAAAGAAAGATGAATTTCTTTTGTGGGAACATAGACAAATATTTTGATTGTTTGCAAAGTTTTTACCGTGGAATGACATTCGTGTAAGTCATGGCAAAAAAAACAAATCTATGCTAAAAAATGCTATTTTTAAAAGCATTTTTGAGTGCTAATTTTTTTCCACGAATGTCATTTCAAGATGAAATTCTGCAAGCCCTCAAAACATCTGCCAATTTTTGCCACACAAAAACCAGAATTTATTTATTTATTGTTTTTTTTAGATTTTACTGTTCATGCCTCATATGAGCTCGAGCTGAGTTGGGGTCTTTCGCATAAAAAGGCTACTCCTACAAAGTGTTGCTTTGAAAAAATATGACGTGTTCATCCACTCCTGAATCTACTGACTTGTTTGCTATGAATTCCATTGAAATGATGCAGGCAAATTTATTATTTTCTGTGGCATTAATATATTAATCCGGATTTGAGTGGATCAGTGACATGATGACATGTCGACATTTGAACAATTAAAAACAATTAACCTCTTGCAAGTGGAGCGTTTGGTACGGCGACTTGCACATTTCTTTAGGAGGCGGAATCTTAGGAACACGATGCTAAAAGACAGTTACCAACTTCTAGTGTGCATCGATTATACATACTAAAACTAATAAACACGATAATCGGGAAAAAAAAAGCTATACCTAGAAAATCCTACAAAATATTAGAAAACATCTTACCTTCTGTCAGGTAGGCATTACAGTGACAAGTCATGGTTAGTGAATGAGATTCATGAGACATAAATAGTTTTATCTGTAAACTTGGTCAAAGTTTATGAAGTTCGACTTTTTAGAAAATCTATATGCACTACATTATGGAACCGAGGAAGTATATTATTAACCAACAGTAATTGGAAATGCTTGTATTTGTTTAGGTTCCTTTTTAGTTCTTGTGCTGATAAAAATAAATGTGTCATGTGTCATGGCAATTTTTGCCATATTTCTTGTGTGCACATAGGATGTTGTGGATTGCATGCTTGTTGTTTTCACCGAGTTACCTGTAGTTTGTTTTAACCTTGTAAGACTCCATGTAGAATATCAGCAAAAGGTATCCAACAATGTTCATGTGGTCTACACTTATATTAGTCGGATGATGTGAAGTTCAGCAGGACTGTATAACAAGCATATATGATAACCACTAAAAGGAAAAGATGAAACTGATGATGCGTAAATTTCTCATTTTTCCGACAGTACATCACATGATACATACTCCCGCCAACTAAGACAAGGCCAAGCGCCAGGTTTACATGTAACCAAAAAGAATGGAAAACCACAAAAATGATATCAAAACTATGAAACACAACATTACAGTTTTTTTCCAAGCCTGCCCAATCACTCAGAGCTCCACGTATAAATGCATATATGCAAACAGGGATAACACAATTCGCTGGTCTCAGCTTATCCAGTTGATGTGGAGATCATCGCCTTCGGCAGAAACAGCAGTATCTGGCTGCCTCGGCTCCTGGATCCTGCTGTATGAGCTGCCATGTCCAACATTCCAATTCAGATGAGCAGCTGCACAGTTGGACTTGCACTCCACGCAGAGGGGTTCAACCACAGAAGACATAGAGTAATTAATACTCTGCTAATTCCTACTATGACCTTCCTGCTGAGATGGCAGACGATGCGTGTATCTCCAAGGAGTGCTCCGGTATGTACGTAAGACCTGTGGTGCAAAGATACATGTCGTGAATCAGCAGCCAAAGACAGGGCATACCTGAGGTTTGGTCGCACCATAGAAACACTATCTTAAAAAAAATCTGCATAGGCAAGATTTTAATCTGATGAATCTGGTGGATTCAGACTATGACAGGTATTACCTCCATCCCAAATTACTTGTCTTAGATTTGTCTAGATACGGATGTATCTAACAGTAAAACGAATCTAGATACACATCCATATCTAGACAAATCTAAGACAAGTAATTCGGAACGGAGGGAGTAGTAAACAGTAGCAATAACAAGTTCTGCTCCCTGGGTAGGCACTATATCTAACTGATAAGTTAATGATCTCTACTTTGCATTTTTCATGTAATTTTACCTTTCTCCTTTATGGTTATTTGCAATGTATCTAGTGTAATGATCCCGTCTGTTAACGGGAGTAGCTCGAGCTTGACAGTGGTGCTTGACCGTGCAGGAACACACCTGTTAACCACAACAAATGTAATTCTTCAGCATACTGACATGCCGTGCTGTAACTCTCAACAGATGGAAAAAGGTGAGAATGGATAGCCATACCCTAGGGGAACTGCACTCTGCAACCACAAATGAGTACAGCCTGCTGAAGTGCTCATTCTATTTCCTCCATTGTCACTTTCTTTTGGAGATCCGACAACAACTGAATTCAGTCTCCGAAAACCAGTTCCATGTTTTCCCAAGCCAGACCTTCTCATAGGCTCATTAAGATTATAATAAGAACCATCTGGTGTGGTTGGAGCTGAGTTCAATGATACAACTGAAGAAGAACCAGATGCTTCTGGAGCAAGAACAGTTAATGTGAGGTTTTCTGAAGTCATATTAGTAGCTTCAAGGGTTAAGACCTGAAAACCAACAATTAACACTATCAGTGCGAGGCATGGAAAATGCAACAAGACCTAAAGAAGCACCGAAATAACCTGCACGGGGAGTTGAGGAACTCGAGCACTCGGGCTAGGATTTCGTAATGACAGTTCAGAAGACACAGAGATCATAAGATCACTAGCTGCACAGGGTTGCCAGCTTGTGGCTTGCTTGAAGAAAAGTTTTGATTCTACAGAGGATAAAAAGGGCTGGAAGTCAGAATTATCAACCTACACTCGTTCTCAAGCACATGTTCTATTTTTCCAACAGTTCACCTGTATAATTGCAGCGATATGATATAAGTACAGCATACTGATCGGTAAGACCAGCGCTGAGCTCGCTAACCCTAGGCGTGGAAGTATTTGTGGCAGCTCCACTCATCTTTGGGAGTGACAAAGTCAGAGGTACATCACTGTTGATCCTCCGATCCCTGGAGGACATAATTGCTGGCTTCAAAATAAACGAGTGTTCTTCACCCCGCCTGGAAGGAAACAAGTAATACTTAAGATATATGGAAACTGTTGGTCTTTGGCAGAAACTTCAAACCAAGGTATAGTGTATGTAATGCGATACATCTTCCCGTGTTTATTGCTTGCATAAATAACTAGAAAGAATCATGTGAAACTAAGGTTTGGCCCAATCCAGCATTAAGGTGACCAGACAGTACTGCATGTTATACAAAACCAACTTGTTCAAACCAAAACTAAAAACTAAGAGAAAGATGGATAACAGCGATAACATTGCAACATGTTGCAAGAATTTCTTTGCTAAGAAAAAGGCAAGGTCAAAGTACTGCAGTCTGCAAATCCAAAGGGGAATCAATTTATGGCAGAAACCACGTCATACTTAAACTTTAAGCTGCAATTGTGGGTCTTTGGAAGCATCCATGAGAAACTTTGCATGTACCTGAGTGACAGATTTGGTAAACTGTGACCATGTCCGACCTCAATACTGGCAATTGGTAGAGATAAAGGAGAACCTCCTTTGGATGCCTCCTCAAAGACAACAGTAATTGCATCTATGAATACAACTATGTCTTGCACATGCCGTGGAGCAATGTTCTGAGAATTGAAGATATAAGCATTAGTTTTGAAAGTTTCTTCAGAAACTATGAGAAAAATGAAGGATTTGGATGTTCATAGTAACCTTTATTAAGACACAAAGAAGATTTTCTGCAGTACATTTGGCAGAAAAAGAATGAACTTCAATTGGTTGAATTATTTCAACTTTTCTTGACCATCTTTTCCCTGGTAGATATACACCTTCTAGACCACAGCGTACAGAATACCGTTCAGGCTCCAAAGGAACTCCTCTAAAGGAAAGCTGCCCATCATTTATAACATCAGGTGTTTTTGCAGGCTTTTCAGGCACAAATTCTTGATTTTCAGATATTGGGGGTGATCTTATGTTGGGAAGCTGGGCAAGGGCAAAGGAGGATGAAGGCATTGAATAGCTTCTGAAATGACTTAACGAAAATATTTGAGACCCAGAAGCAGAAAAAGATTGCTTGTGTGATATACTGGGATTGAGAGTAGGAGGTGATAAAGAACGAGGAGGAGGTAGTGTGCGATCTAAAGGGAGCAACCAGCTAAGCAGCTCCTGACAAGGATCCTCATAACCATTAGGAAGCCCGTTTACAAGATTCTCACGCATATAATTGCTTGATGTACACTTCTCAAATTGAAGAACTTCAAGCACTGGATCTACCATATTGCTAACACCAACATTCACTTGCAAAACAACCTGCATCCTTCCAACAGAGAATATGAGTGATTAATCAGCACAAACATAAGCAACCCAGAATCACACAAAAGTACATGAATGAAACCTAACTGCATGGTAGCACCATCAACTTCTTTGTGAAGTTGCTTTCTTTAAAATAAAACAAAATAAGCATGTGCGTCTAATAAACTAATACTCCCTCCGTCCCAAAATAAGTGTCTTAACTTTGTATTAATTTTAGTACAAAATTGCACTCCCTCCGTAAAGAAATATAAGAGCGTTTACAACACTAAAATAGTGTTTTAAACGCTCTTATTTTTGTTTACGGAGGGAGTACTAAGCTTGAGACACTTATTTTGGAGCGGAGGGAGTAACAAACATGATTAGTATATAGACAACTGCAGTAGTTGTGCAAAGGATTTTTACATAAATTTGCTTAAAGCGTATTAGCTGATTTCACCGAAGATGGTGAGACATAACTCTAAACTTTGCAGGACCCTACTTACCACCATGACGGATATAAAGGTGCATTAAATCAAGAGAAGCAATGTATTCAAGGCAGTTGTCAATTTGCCAAAAGTGATGCAGTAAGGTAGTAGATTTCAGACCAGTCTCCAGGCATCAAGTAGATGGCTGTGGAACTAAAATTATAGTGCTCCCTCCATCTGGATATATAGGGTCTAATACGTATTTCGAGATTTACTTTGACTACCGATAAAATCAATAATATCTGCGAGAGACATGCTATAAAAATTATACCATTGGAAACCCCTTTCAAATACAAATTCGATGGTATACTTTTTTAACACACATCTCATATATGATTGGTCAACTATTTATGCATAGTCCATAAACTTCCCAAAGTTAATCATTGCAAAAAAGAATCTAGTGTATAATGTCACCCAGCAAGTAAACAGACGGATCGTTCAAAACATACCACGATGTCTCCATTCTGCAGAGCATAGCACCTTACAGTATCCCGAGCGACTCCTCCGGATGTGCTACCATCAAAAACTCCTTTATCAGAAATGGTATTGTAAGCAGTACTCCTTGAAACTGTGTTATTTCCCTGGCTATCCGAATATAATTGTTCATCTGCCGTCTTAGTTGCAGCTACTCTTTTCTTGGACCAGAGAGGTTCATCTGACTCCGCGATTCGGACAAAAAAGTTAGATCTTTTGAATTTTTGCAGCACGGTTTCTATTTGCTCTTTGTGATCTTCCATCCGAAGGAGGGATTCAGTCTCCAGGATATCTTGTTTTGAAGGAGAAGATACTTTGTCATTGAGTTCAACACTCTCCATGTTATCCTCGACACCGTGAGAACTATTTTCTCCGGCTGTTCCATTGGCATCCCCATTCTCACTGACAGAGCTAGATTTATTTGTGGGGTGCCGCGGCGAATTTCCACTCTTAGACATCACGGCAGCAATTCTAAACGGAGATATGCAGGTCATATCTTGCTTAGAGGCTGATAGGCACGCCAGTATATGGACCTGCTCGCCTGATAACCGAACTAATTCAGATACCAAAACAAAAACAGGTACAGGCAGCAAGTTGCAGTCAAGTAACTTTACCAGGAAAAAGGAAGGGGCGATCCAAAGGCCGCAGCTGCAGCATGTCCGAAACCTCACTCCAATCCCCAGGAAGCTCCTCTGCGGAAGTAAAATTGCGAATCAGTAAGCTACCGGGCCGGCATTTCCAAGGAGAAATGTGGCAGTGGTGAATCTGCGACGCGACGAGGAGAAAGGCCAAGCAAGGGGAAAGGGGCACCAACTGTTGGGAATCGTGATCCACCCTTCGTCCTGGGAAACGTCGCTGTGCTTCCCGGCCGGAGCTGTACTTTTCGAATCTGAAGAAGCGGAGGGAGAGGTAGCAGCGGTGTCGCCGCCGATCTCCCCGGCTCCGTTGCTGGCAGCTTCGTCGTCTTCCGCCACGGCGGAGATGCGGAGCGGATCGTCGGCGATGAGGCCCTCCAGGGTCTTGAGGACCCCCTGCTGCTCGGGGATCCGCGGCAGCTCGGGCTGCGCGGCCCGGTAGAGGAAATTCATGGCCGCTCGCCGTCAGCCGCGCGAGCAGGGGGGGCGCGGAATGGCCCTGGCGGTCGTCCTCCTGGGTCGACTCCGCGCGGCAGAGCGAGGGCGGTCCGAGCCCGCCGGGCCCCCGCGCGGCGCGCGGGTCGGGGTGGGGGGATCTCGGGGTGGGATCGCCGGAGGTGCTGGGAGGGGAGGGGAGGGGAGGGAGAGGAAGAGCTGCCGTGTCCTGCTGGTGGAGTCGTGGGTGGTGGTGGTGGTGGTGGGTGGTCCCTCGGCGTCGAGCGGGGCAGGCAGATCTGACTGAGCCGGAGACGACGATGATCCATGGCTTAAACTAATCTTGCTCCCCACCTCGTTGCCAACTAGCACAGGGCCCAGCCCAACTCGCGGCCCAAACGGCCGGGCCCAGCCACCTCTGTCTGCGTACGGCGGATTCTTTTATGCTCGATCAAGAAAAGAAATGGTTACTCTATTCAAACTTCCTAAAGGCTTGTGTGAACATTCGAACATGTTAA
The DNA here is from genome assembly GCF_002162155.2 of Triticum dicoccoides. NCBI lineage: Eukaryota > Viridiplantae > Streptophyta > Magnoliopsida > Poales > Poaceae > Triticum > Triticum dicoccoides. Next base: position 29,227,283 of record NC_041386.1, on the reverse strand, counting down.
TTCGAAAGTTTTAGTGAGGAAACAAGGAAGGTAGATGGAAGCCACACGAGATATCATGGAAGGCAATGACGCAACCTAAAGGTATGGTGATTTAGGCTTTAAAGATTTTGAGCTATTTAACTTGTCAATGCTGGCTCGACAAGCTTGGCGGCTCCTGCAAAATCCAGAGAATCTGTGTGCTCGGCTTCTCAAGAGAATATGCTACCCAAATTCAACTATTTTGAATGCGGAGTTAGGAGGCCACCCTAGCCAGATACGGAGAGCTATTGTGGAGGGAAGAGACACTTTGAAGCGGGGTCTGATCAGACGTACATGCAATAGAGCTACAACAGATATATGGGCTGACAAATATATGGGCTGACAATTGGCACCCCTGAGAGGAGATGATGCGACCCTATGGTTGCATAATACCAAACCCATCAGATACAGTGTCAGAATTGATTGATGCTACCTCGGCATCTTGAAACAGTCAGAAAGTGGCAGAGGTTTTTATGCCTATGGACGTGCGTGTCATTCTTGGCATGTCGTTATGTACAAGAAATATGGATGATTTCTGGAGCTGGAAATTTGAGCGACATGATAATTTCTCTATGAAGTTAGCATACAAGATGCGCATTACCATTAGAGAGAGGCGAGAGGCATGGCTCAAAGGTTCGGCCGGCTCCTCTAGCTCAGCGAAGGAGGAGGGTATCTCGAAGGGTATGTGGAAGACACAAGTACCGGCAAAGATTTGGATGTTCCTATGCAGACTTGCCCGGCAATCAATCCCGAAAAATGACATTAGAGCACACGGAAACATGACTGATACGAGTGCATGCGGTTTCTGCGGGATGGAGGACTCTTGAAACATTCACCGGGCGAATGCACGGTCTCAAAATGTACGTGGGCATTGATAGACGACGAGTTGGTTGAAACGTTGGCAACGACCACTGAACTGAACGCAAAGCATTAGTTGTTTACGCTCGGGGATTCATTATCAAATAAACTGTTTGTGAAACTATTAGTCACCCTTTGGGCGATTTGGTCGGCTAGACGCAGGGCGATTCACGAAGGTATCTTCTAGAGCCCTCAAGGAACTCATTCCTTCATCACGAGGTTTATTGCGGAGCTTAATATACTCAAAGATAAACAACCATCATCGGATGGTGGGGGACCCATGGTTCTAGGAACCGCCAACCAGCGATCACGAGCTCCCCCTCATGGCTTTGCAAAGATCCACATGGATGCTGGTGTCCGACAAGGAAGAGGAAGCTCAGCAGCTGCGGTGCGTATATGTAGAGATGGCAATTTCCACTAAAGTTTAGCTGTAGTCATTCAAGGAGTTGACGACCCTGCCACATTAGTGGCTATCACATGCAGAGAAGCAATATCTTTGACGGAGGATCTCCATATTCGTCAATTCATTGTTGTTTCAGATTCGAAACAAAGTGGTGGAAGATAACAAAAAATTTAGCCGTGGCACCTACGGGGACATTACTAGCGAGATTAATGTTAGAGCGTCGTTGTTTCGGTGTAATTTTACTTTCAAAGATCATGCGTCAATTTTGAGGCACATAGTTTAGCCATGTTTGCTTTGTTGCTAGGTTTGGTGATTCCCACGACCTAAACTGTATCCCATACGTTGTGGCTTATGAGTTATGATGAATAAAAGCTTGGTTTTTCCTAAAAAAAAGTTACCCCTCAAAATAAAATAAAATTAAAAATGGCTCATTTTTCCTGAAGTACATTCTTTTAACACAGTACTAACGCAAAATGCTCACATACACGCACGCACACACACACTATCACTCTTATGAACGCACGCACATACACTCTGTCTCTATGAGCACCTTTGAGGTATTGAGCCTGCACAATTTGCCCCCCGTGAGCACCTTTAAAATACTGAGCTGCACATCTTGATGTTCACAAAGTCACCACATGCGCCTCGTAGTCAATAAAAAGTTGAAATGTCTGAAATAAATTCAGAAAAATACGAGCACAAATGCCAAGTCTAGGATTTAAACCTGATGGGCTAAGTTCCATCACCAGGAACCTAACCTTCTGAGAATGCAATGTGTTTTTTACAACTAGGAAAAAAAAGAATTATCAGGAATTTCTCAACAACAAAATCAGGTATACAGATCTTTTTTCTTCTGCAGGGCAGGCATAGAAGTTACAAGTTGCAAAAACTGTTGGAGGTAATGCCAGTTCATGACTCGACTAAGTTAAAGAAAAGTTCATGACTCGACTGGCAGCATTTACATTTCCACAGATAATAAATCAGTAGGTCTGCATAAGAGTAGACGCTATCAACAACTCTACTACAGTACTAGCAAGCCTAGCTGAACATATCCCAAAACTCCAGCGAACACTGCTGGCACGTAGGATCTTGGAGATTCTTCAGCGAAGCAGTTCATGTGTTCTTGAAAACAAAGGCATGCCTATCGAACCTGACCATCAGTTTCCTATTTGACATCTATGATAGCAGAATCGCAGGCCTCTCAGGCGCAGAGTAGTCGTGCCTTACGCCACAGGAGGGAGGTACGGCATATATGTTATCCACCCGTCCACACCGCTTTCGGAAACGAAGCCCATGAACTCAGGCGCGCACTCTACTAGCTGTTGCCATCTAGTGCCTTGATGTCAGCTTCTTTAAGTTCAACCATCTTCCCAATTCTGTACATGTAACATCCAACAATGGGTTAATATACGGTGTTATATCGCCAGCCTCATTGTGAACATGAAGAGTTTATCAAACACAAAAAAAGAGTTGACTGTCAAATTAGTTTTACTTGTTGGGCACAATAAAAACTGATGCCCCTAGACGATGATTTATCAGTTGAACCAATTAACTCCACTGAACTGATTTTGGTGGTATGTACTGCTGGCATGCCAGATTTGACACATATGATCCCTTTTGATACACGAGCCTTTCCAAGTTGATCTTTCTAAAATATGTATTTCCTGGAGTATTTGATTTTACCATTTGCACCAGCTGCCATGCTGTTTCAGATGTTTTGAAAGGTACAAAAAAAAGGAAGACTTGAAAAAACCTTATGAAACTCTGCAAAAAGGAAGTAATGCTGAACATGTACTGATGTGCTAAATAACATTACCCCAGGTCTGATGGGAGGCGGAACCTGCCTATCCGAACACGTTTCAAAGCGTAGACCTGTCAAATACAGGGATAAAAAATCAGCTGCTTTCACAACAGTTATATACCACAAATAAGCATAACTGCGGGGCTTCTACACGCTTTTCCTCTAATTAACTGACTTCTGTATGGTTTTCCGGCCTGTTTTCCATTACAAACAGGGTCAACTGTCTTCTATAGCAGTGCATCAAAATAGAAATGATAAAACAAGATCTGGCTGTCAAGGTGTGTGCTACTATAACACAGCCGTCTGTGCTACTATAACACAGCCGTCTGTTATCTTTTGTTGCTATGTGATAGATCCCATACTTCTATGCTTGCATAATACCCATAAAGGGAACACGGCCTATTGGATTTGAGTCGAATGAAGCAAGGACGAATTAAGAAAAGTCTCCTAGACCCTAAAGTCCTGCTGTGGACAACAACTCGTTCCTTTGACTAGCTATTCTAGATTTATTCCTGGCACAGTATGTGCCCTCCTTCACTGAAGCTGTTCAACCTCAAGGCCTTGCCATCCTAGCGCAAGCTGAGAGATGTTACTCTCCCGGAGGTCGCATTTATTGTAGAACAAGAAATACTAAGATATGTACCAACAAAATACAAAGAAAACTTTGATAAGGATATATTCATCACGCAAAACAACCTTTAGTCCTGCATTCTGCACAAGTTCACGAACTTCGTGGTTTCTTCCTTCATGAACCTGCCAGAAATAGAACTTGACAATATCAATGCCAGTGAGTAGATTAACTAAATATGATGCCTTTGAATTTATGTAAAATTACTTTAGTCAAGCATATGTGCAAGTGACAAGCTAATTGATAGAATGCACTGGATTTGCACAATCAAGCTGGCACAAACATACAAGGACTGAACAATATTGCTAGGATATATCCTTTGCTGTACTGAACAAATCAGAATGCCTATATTATACTACATAGTTTTGTACCATATGCAGAAGTTAGAAAACAGGCATCAAATACAATAGAATGGACCATGTATAAAGGACAATTACCACTATTTTAAGTCGCGTCCTTTTTGTGTCAGCTTGGGCATCCAGTGGCTCTACTAAATCAGGAACAACCTTAACACCATCAATTACTGTTCCTCCGCTGATAGCTACAAGGTGTTTCTTGTGCACTGCTCCATCTATAGTTACTACATATCTGCAATATTGAACAAATGCAAATTATATTTTGTTTTTCGTGTATTTTTCATTATCCATTTACCATGTTTGAGCACATTTATACGAGCAGTTTCCTAGAGAAGAATATTTTTAGTTTAAAACTAGTGTCATTTGGAACTTCTCCACATTTACTGCACATGAATAATGATGGCGACCTGAGGGTAGTACCAAAACAACATCCTAATTTTCTGCTAGGAAATTTTGAATGGCATCTACAGTATTTCAATATAGATTACAATTTAGTCTGCATTGCAGTACTACAGTCTACAAACGATACAGAGGAGGCCAAACTTACTCCTTTGTTATGTTTGAAGAAGGGTGTGAGACTTTCTGGGCAAATTCACCTGAAAGGAGAGCAGCTAACTTTAGGCCTTGGATGGCTAAACTGCTGATTCCTAAGTATTGTCTAGCAAGTATGACAAAATTACCATCATTTGTAACTATTATCAAACCAGTTGTGGCAACATCAAGACGACCCACAGTAAACAAGCGGGGTTTTGGTACTCCTGGCTGAAGTTTGTTCTGCACATGTTGATAGATTGTTATATTTAGACAGAAGGTGAAGCACGCCAAGAATATGATGAAATTTCATTAGGAACAGTGTAATGTCTATTTTATGAAAAGCCCTATTATAGAACATACCCATCCTTTCAAATAGTCATCCAATAAGGAGATAACAGACTTCTCTTCACCAGACGAGCAAATATACCTATGGGACATCAGAAATAACATTTAGGGATATCACACAGCTGGACGAATGGCAGCTTTTCTATTGTATTAAAAAATACACTGCTAGAATACAAAAGGAAACTTTTTACAGACGTGCAGACTCCAACAATATGGAAGAAAAGATACAGACCCTTTTGGCTTGTTCACAGCAAAATAGAGCTTTGGAGGCAGCTTCTTGGAAATGCGATTCCCGTTAACGTAGATAGAATCCTTTGAGATGTCTACTTTGGTCTACAAAAGAAAAACTGATTATGAACAAGATGCAGCCAAAATGAAAACATTTCAAATTTCATAGTGGTACAATGCCGGAATCTATCTAGCTAAACTAAACCAGCTATTTTTTCGCCGCAACTAGACAACTGAAGTGAGATTGACATTACGTAAATGTGGACATGAGCTAAAATATTTGCGACATGAACTGCTCCTCCTCACTCTTAGAGCTTCAGGCTGAAATTTCATACCTGGGGAGCAGTGCAGACAGAACCATTGACAGTCACCTTCCCTTGGAAGATGAGCTCCTCGCTGGTCCTTCTTGAGGCCACTAGGAAGAGCCACGAGTCAGCATCAAGACAGACATATAATGCTGCTCCGATTTCAATTCAGTCAAGCGAGCTTATCTAAAACCCTGCAGGATAGGACAACTACCTCCTGCGGCGGCGAGGACCTTGGCGAGGCGCTGCGGCTCGTGCTCCTTGATATTCTCGTTGTAGAACCTTCTGGCCGCCTTGGAGAACTTGGGCGGCGCGGTCGGGGAGGCCTTCTTCTCCTTGACCCTGACGCTGGCGACGGGGGCGTCGGCGGCGGGGCCCTGCCTCTGGCCCCTCTTGGCGGCCCTCTTGGCCTCCGCCTCCGCGGCGGCGACGGCCTGGAGGACGTCCGGCGGCGGCGAGGTGTGGAGGGATGGCTTGCCGTCGGCCCCGCGCGCGATCCACGGAACCAGCGGCTGCGCGGACGGGCCGCCGGGCGAGCGCTTGGACGGGGCGGGCGCGGGCTCCGCGAAGGTGATGTTGAAGTCCGAGGCGGAGGAGGCCGAGGAGGTAGCGCGGAGGAGGAGGAGCGGCGGGACGCGGCGGCCGCACCGGAGCACGCTGGCCGGGCGGCTGAGGAATGGGTGGATGGAGATGGCCGCGGCGGCCGCGGCGGTGGCGAGGGCCATGGGGAGCGAGCGTGGGGAAGGGGAGAGGGGTTATCGGATATCCCCCGCGCTCGCGCTGCTGGGCCGGGAAAGCGGGACGGCGAGACGGTGCTGCATTTTATTATCGTGTAGCCGCGAGACGGTGCTGCATTTTTAGAGCATAATTGGTTTGCTGCAAAAAATGGCATGCCAATGTTTGGCATTGTGTCAAATATTGTGTCAAATATATTGTCTCTGCACATTGGTTTTGCGGAAAGTCAAACTTTGCTAAGTTTGACCAAATTTATATTAAAAATTATTAGTATCTATAATATTTAATAAATATAATATGAAAATATATTTCAAGATGAATCTAATGATATTAGTGTTGTTATGTGAATGTCTATAATTTTTTATATAAACTTGGTCAAAGTTGGATGAGATTGACTTCGGACAAACCTAATATGCAGAGTAAAAAGGACCGGAGGGAGTACTTGGTTGGCTATGGGTTGTTTTGCCTCTCTCATATAAAGTTGCCAATAGTTGGCAAGTTTCGGTATTGCCAATAGTTGGCAGTGCCAACATTTGGCAAGACAAATATTGGTAGCAAACCAATTATGCTCTTATTTTCAAAATTTTATCAAAAGGCAAACTGTATGTTGTTTTTTTACACAGCGTACAAACGCAAATGCTTAAATATATGCACATAATGCAGACCTGATCTTTATAAGCACCTTCGAGATACTAAGCTGGCATAATGTCTTGAGATTGATGAAATCACCACGGATAATTTTGTAGTCAACGAAAACGTCTTCTCCTACCGAACGAACATCGTCGGAAATGATGAAATAAATTTAGAAAAATGTGAACGCCGGTGCCAAGTCTAGGACTTCATCGCCAGTGGGCTGGTTTCACCATAACAAACCTAATCATTTGAGCTATGCTCAGTTCACGACACACTATATATTTTGACGGTGGATTCTAAGGACATGCAAAATACAGTTGCATGTCTGGAGGATGATGTATCGGAAAACTGCAAATATTCAAGCTACAACTCATTCATTTCGGGGAACTAAAAAACAAATTTAGCAACCGCAGTGTGTTGCGTTATGTAATTGTCCGGAAACCCCGCGGGCAATGTATCAGGAGATGATGTCCGAGACAACTATTATCACGCTATTGCATTTTAAGAAAACCAAAGTAGTATAAGCCTTGGAACTTGTAAGAAAATTACTTTGTGTCCAGGTTTTTCATGTGTAAACATGATTATCATGATTTAGAGCTCATGTAGATGAAGTCATCCCCGCCACCACATCACAAAGAGGTGATCCTCCGATTTTATTATCTAAAATAAAAATCAAATGTTTTCTTGGTGACTCTTCAACCAGAAGGGGTGGTTTGCGATTGAATGTAATTTTTTTGAAAGAAATACAAATATGTGTTATTGTGTTTGTGTTTTCAGGAATATTACATTAATGTAGTCTTTTGCAAAAAATTGGTGCTAAAGGTAGAGCCAGATTTTCTTCTGAGTGGAGGCAAATTATGTGACCGGAGGCACTTATCGTACAAATTGATAGGGCTTGTTTTTTTTTCTATTTAAAACTATGAGCATATTTTATTGAATTTTCAAAATTTGAGTGGAGCCCTACCTCTCGCTCAGTTGCACTTGTTTCTGTTTATGCAACAACTCACGTTATTATGCCTTCTCGAGAAACTATGTAATCAGTGAGAAAATGTTATTTTTGTGAAGAACAAAAACTAGCATGTTTTAGATACCCACATTTTTCAAAAAAGTTTTTATGAAACTTATCCCAGTTATTTCTTCTAGTTGAGTCGGCTCATGCATATGCGGCTAGGGTGAAGTTATCCTCCCCTCCAAGCTCCACCGCTCATCCCAAGGATTTGCTACCCCTCTGTCTGCCGCTCCGACAGTTGGTGGCATGGAGGGGAATCCCGGTGCCTTGCCTCCAGTTAGTTTCGGTATGTTCTTTTTTTTCAGTTCTCGCAGAGAGAGGCGGTGTTCAGGTAGATGGCGCCACTTCATTTGAACTGGTCTTTCAGGTTTCGGTCCTCTCCAAATTCGTCCATGACTTATATGGCAATGGTCAACATTTTCATAAAACTTTTGAAGTGCTTATTTTGGGAAATAAATAAGTAAATAAACAAATAAAGGGTGCAGTGCAAACGAGCGCAGAATCCACTCTCTCTCGTTGTGCAAGCAATCCCTTATCCATTTTGCGAGCAGCACTGAATATCCACCCCTCGAGATCCCCGGCCCATCTTGGTCTCGACAGCCGAACCTTGTTTTGTCTGTAGCACATCAGCAGCGGATAAACCACGCCCACCGGCTCCCGGCCAATCCGGACCGTCCATCGCCACAGAACCGGCACAGCCGACGGCCACGATCCGTCCTCCCCCTCCTGTGGCCACGGAAAAGAGCCCGCAAGAAAGGCACCACGGCCGAGCCAAGTCCACCGCCGGGAGAATCCACGCCCACCACACCTCGCCCCCGCCGCCCCCCGATA